>NC_056464.1:41180169-41259718 GCF_008729295.1 Plectropomus leopardus | reverse complement strand
TGTGTGTGTGTGTGTGTGTGTGTGTGTGTGTGTTTGTATGCGTGTGTGTGTGTTGGTGTGTGTGTGTGTGTGTGTGCAGCAGAGGTTAAACTGGGATTTGTTTGTTTGTTTTTGGGGGGGTTACATACATAATTCAGCTCATATGNTGTGTGTTTGTATGCGTGTGTGTGTGTTGGTGTGTGTGTGTGTGTGTGCAGCAGAGGTTAAACTGGGATTTGTTTGTTTGTTTTTGGGGGGGTTACATACATAATTCAGCTCATATGTGATTATTCCATAAATACCCGGCGTGTTCAGTGAGATGCAGAGTTGACGGTGTCAGTTAATGAGATCCCAGCTGAGGCTACAAACCTCACATTTGTCTGCTGCTCAGCCGAGCAAAATCATCGCTACTTTTTTTTTTTTTCATATTTAGTTTTTGGTTTGAAAAACTAAACGCAATTTAAAGATGGAGTCTCCCAGAAGGCCCCTGGGCTGACAGCTGACATTGAATTTACACACACTGTCTGAAAATGTTTTGGTGGAAAAGCAGAGATAAAGCAGTGGAGATTTCAGGGTTAAATTTCATTATCATAACGTTCAGTTTATGACAATTATCCACGTGTAATCTGTGTAAAAGGAAATGTAGCTGTTGAGTTGTGCGTCTTGTTTATGCTGTTTGTATTGTTCTCTGTGTATGATTTTATCTTCCTCAGAACTTGCTCTGATAACACTTTGCTGAAGTAATAATGCAGATTTCCCCGCTGTGGCGGATATGACGGATTACCTCATCGTACTGTCTTCTATATATATACATCATATTTTATTGTATCACATCACATTGTATCTTATCGTACTGTATCGTATCCTACAGTATTATACAGTACCGCACCGTACCATACCATACCAAACTGTACCATACTGTACTCATGTCGTAAGTTATTGTACCACGTTGTACCGTAATGTACCATACTTATATTGTATCGTGTTGTACCATACCCACATCATATCTTATCAAATTGTATATTATCGTATTGCACCATAATTTACCGCACTGTACCATACTGTACACGTATAGTATCTTATCGTACCGTATCATATCGTGCTATACCGTACTGATTGACTGTATCTAATCACAACGTATTATAATCAGTTGTATCGAACTGCACCGTACCATACTGTACCATACTGTACCATACTGTACTCACATCTTATTCTGTTGTACTGTATCATACTCGTGCCGTATTGTTTCGTGTCATACAGTATCTTATGGTATCTTACAGTTTATCCAACCTTTATCTGGGTAAAATCAGAATCAGAAATACTTTATCGATCCCCGGGAACAGTCGCTCTGATGCCGAACATAGGATTAAAGGATTAAAGCAAGTAGAAATAAGTACCAGCACAAGTAAATAAAAACAGAAAATAGAAAAAGTAAACGGTTAAAGTAAAATAAAAGAAAATATATATGTAAAAAAAAAATACAGTAATAGACAATTATGAATATTCAAATAATTATATGGAAAATGTGCTGATTTTGTTAAGTATGTAAAATATAAAACTATGCCTTATTTTAAAATGCAGTGTATAAAACTGGTATGCAAGTAAAAAAAAAGAATAATAAAAATGTGTGCAAGTTAAAAATATAAAAATGTGAGTCATGGTCCCCACCAGGTCATTGAAAACCCTCAGAAAAAATATAAAAAAAATAAAAACAACCTTTTATAAATGCATCAGGGGAGCAGCTGAGGGAGACCAAACCGCTCAAGGACTTTTTCTGAAACCGGTTTGGAGATTTGTCAGAAATAAATAAATAAATACAGAGGTGGGGGGTCGAGGTTTGTTTTCTATAAAATTTCTAAAAGTGCAAAATGTGTCGTGACTGAATTGTTGACAAAAGAAAACTTTTGTTTTCAGTTATTCAGGAGAGAGATGTTGCAGGTTAGTGAAAAACAACCAAAGACTGACTTCAGCTGAGTTTATTTCTCACAGACTGATGAAGTCACACTGAGCCGCTCATCCCCCGCAGGAGAAGAGCAAACGGAGAGTCTTATTTCCTTTCAACAACAAAATACGGCAGATATTCAGAGCTCAGCTTCACTGAGTGAAATCAGGGAGAGTACAGGTGTTTATAATTAGGGATGTAACGATTTGATACGATTCACGATACTGGGCTCACGATACGATTTTCTCACGATTTTTTAATTACAAAATGAGATTACAGAAAAATTATGGCTGAAAAATATTCTGTAATTTCAAACAAAAATTATGCAAAATACTGCATTTCTCTTCTTTTCTACATCAAAATTAAAATCCCTTTTTATTTCTGAGGTATAAATGAAAAACTCAAACTCTGCAATGAATGCATTTCTGGACATCCACATTGTCCCCTGCTGTTAGAAAGCCTCTCAGTGGGACAGACGAGGCTGCTGAGGACAGGTTAGCTTTAGAGGGGAAGCAGAAACCTGAGCAAATTTACTAAATCTCTTTTAAAAACATGAAAGGCAATAAACAGCTTCACAAGAAATTACCCAAAATTAGCAGGGAACTAAGAAAAAGTTACAACCTGAAATAGCTGAAATTCAGCACAAAAAATGACAAGAAAAATGGTTTAAAAAAAAAACACCAACAAGGAAACTGCTGAAAACAAACACTAAAGATGTTAATGTAACAAACTTAAAATATATTATCATAGTTAAATAATCTTTTTCCACAAATTTTCTTCCTGTCTTTTTTTTTTTATTTTAAAAAAAAAGATTATTTTCTTTCAGCTTTGCCTATTTTCTTGAAATTTGTAAGACTTTTTTACGTTGGAAATTTTGAAAATCCAATGATAATTTCTGGTCTTGCAGTTTTTGGCTGTGGTTAAAACTATGGTTTAATTATTAAAGAAAAATGGGTTGGGATTTTTTTTTTTTTTTTGCTGAAGAAAACATCTTTTCTAAAACTGAAAGTTGTTTTTTTTTTTTAAAGAAAAAGAAAATCACTATTGTTTTTCTGACTTCTGTAAAACTGAAGCAGCAGCATGATGGAAAAAATCAGAAATCTCACGACGAGGCAAGAAAATGTGATGATGTCACCGTCTCCCGCTTTTAAGCCGCCTTATCGCTGCGTTTCTGCAGCTTGGCGGTTTGCTGCGAGTCAGACGGAGCTGCATGAGATCCATAATTAAAAATATAAAGAGACGAGCGTCTGTGGTGATGAAGCCGGCTGAATATATGTGATGACAATGAGAAGGAGAGATGCAAATAAATTCAGACAATCAGAGACGGCGGGGCGGATGCTGGCTCGCTAACATCGCTGCACATTTCACTGTGATGCTCATTTAGTCAGAGCTGTTCTCCTGGCGTTTCATGAGTCTGCTGAAACATTAAGCAGCAAAACGCTCAATAACTGAAGCAGCTGAAACGGCAGCCGCTGCAGCGCCTCGGCTACGATAAATGTTCAATTTCCAAAAACAAAGACTCAAAAAGACTTTTTTCAGCGGCCGCATTGTGCTCCAAGACTCCTCCATTAATCTGAATATTTCCATCACAGCAGGTTTAAGCTGATTTCTCGTATTTCTTTTTAGAAAATGTTTTCAATCACACAATTTAAGTGGATTTATTTTTGTCATTTATTGAGAGAGGAGAAAATATAGTCCAAAATATGTTGTTGATTGATGTCATTGACGTTTTTAAATCAACAAAAAAAAAAAAACACGAGCCTGCTTCTAAAGTCACAAATTTTCTTTTAAAAATCACCTAAATGTTTAGTGGTCAAAAATACGTTGTTAACAAACAGTAGAGATCATTAGAGTTCGTACAATTGTGAAAAACATGGAAACTAAATTAAACAGGTATAATTACACACAATGTGTTTGAGGACCATTGTGAATTTAAAAATCCAATAATAATTTCAGTTTTTACATTTTTTAAGAAAAGAAAATGTCCATATTTTTAACTTGCAATTTTTTTAAAGAAAAAAATTGTCCAATTTTTTTTTAAATCATCAAAAAACCCACGAGCCTGCTTCTAAAGTCACAAATTTTCTTTTAAAAATCACCTAAATGTTTTCTCATAGAATTACCATTAAGTTTTAATGAAAAAAATCACATATCTTTTTCTTTAAATGTTGCTGAAAAAATAGATAATAAGATTATAAGTTTAACCTATTCGTTCTCTTGATTGTGACCGGCATACGATAATTTCTCTAAAAAAAAACGATCATTTTGAGCCTCTGGTACGATATTTTAACATTTCCAGTCTGGCAACACAGACACTGTTCCCCAAAAAAAGCCCTCAGTGTGCTGACAAGAGAATTTCAGTCCATGTTCAGTCCATTTTCAGTCCAACAGTCCATGAAACGCTTGTAGAGATATTTCAGCGTGGAAGAAGCGGAGCGACTGACTGTTTGGAGCTGGAACAGTCAGGGCAGCGTTTTGGCACTGAAAATACTAATTTGGCGTTTAAATAAAGGAAAAAAGTTTCAATGAAAAACAAAACAGGCATTAAAAAATATTTCTTTTATGAAGATACTCTGTCCCGTGATGTGTTCTTCACTTCGGTTCAGATCGTTATTGTCCCTCGAGGGTAAATTTTATTTACAGTAAAAGGCAGAAACACGACACAGAGGAGGCCGCGGGACGTTAATCACAACAGTTACAGCAAACAACCGAATAAAAAAGATGCATGTGTTAGTTCGAAGCATCAAACTGCTGGAACGCGGCGTGATAAAGTACTGCTGAGCAGAGCAGTCGAGGTTTAGTGCAAATTAAGTGCATTTATTGCATCTGGAACAAAGCCTTGCTTTTTACCCCGAGGGAGGTGTGTGTCTGCTGGAGGGACAGTTTTTGTGACGCAGCGGGCGGTCCGAGCGGGCGGTCCGAGCGGGCGGTCCGAGCGGGCGGTCTCTGCAGCCTCTGCAGATGGCAGACGTGCGGAGGTCGTAGTTCAGGGTGTGTTGGTTGTTTTTTTTCAGTCGCTGTTCTCGGGTCGTCGTAGCACCAAAGCGTCTCAACAAGTGAGCCCTCAGAGCCGGAGAGGCCGAGCCGGAGGTTTTCTAGAAGTCGATGACAATCTTCATGTCACTCTTATTTAGGTTTTTTGTGTCTACTTCCACTCTTTTTTTCAGTCTCAGTTCAGTTTGGGCGTGTTGGGGGTTGGGGGGGGTGTTTATTTTCATGTCAAAACTTGCTGTCTGCTGGCTCCATGAGGAAAGAGGAAAAACGGTTTCAGACTGTGTTTGAAAGAATAAATGTGACTGAAGTGTGACTGTAATACCTCTGCCTGTCCTCTGCGTGTCTCTCAGGTCAGGAGCGTATCGGCATCGATTCCAAGTACGAGCAGGAGGGGAAGGTCCAGTTTGTGATCGACGCGGTGTACGCCATGGCCCACGCCCTCCACAACATGCAGAGGGACCTGTGTCCTGAAAACTCCGGCATCTGCCCCGAGATGGACCTGGCAGGAGGCAAGAAACTGCTCAAGTACATCCGCAGCGTCAGCTTCAACGGTAAGTGGACGGACGCTCCTCTGCTCCCGCAAGACATAAAGTCCTCCTTTACTGTCTGTGCTGAGCGCCTCAAGGGACGAGATCCGCGGTTGACTCGTTGGGACGAGAGCAGCTTCACGTGGAAAACAATCGAAATCCACCAAAGTAGCCAGCTGACCATAAAATAACTCCTAGTCATAAAATTGTCTGGATCCATAAAACGGCCTCCGCGTCATCGTCTTAAAGGTTTTTTATCCTCCATCAAAATCTCGCTCTTCATCACGACGTCTATGGAGTTATTTTATCCTCACCTTGTATGTAACAACATCGAAATACAGAGAGATCTGTCCTCATGGGGACAAAAGAGCAGAGGCCGAGGCTCTCACTCACCGAAGGACAAACCCTGTGTGTGTGTGTGTGTGTGTGTGTGTGTGTGTGTGTGTGTGTGTGTGTGTGTGTGTGTGAGAGTGAACCACATTACCGTGTGATCTTACGGTGCATGTCTAACAGAACATTGAAAATCTGCTTCAGTTTCGATTAAAGGGGTTGAGTTTATCTCAGAGTCCATGTAGTCTGTTATGGATGAACTGGATTCGGTATGTGGAGGTCCCAGCGTGTGCGACTGCTTATCTTTTTCTCAAAAACAGAAAAAAAAGGAAACACCTCATTTAGGTCGTAATTCTGTCTGAAGCCACAGGATCTAATATGGATCTAAACTCATTTAAGTTACATATGCTGCAACACGCTGCCGTTACATGTGTGTTACAGTATGAAGCATCAGTGGATCCGAGTGGATTTAACTCCCCTGTGACACAGAGGAAACATACTGAGATATCCAAAATAAGGTGCCCAATGTGGCCCTAAAATCATCTCTGAGCCCTCAGCTCTGAAGTCTTGAAACATCAGCTTGAAAATACAAAATGAAACATGGACATGAAGACAGTGGGACTACATTTAGAGACATCATCAGAGACCTTCTAGTTACAGTTTGTAGTTGAAGCCGAATTGACCCTTCAGGTTTAAGTCACAAAAACCGCACTGACTCAGCCAGTTAGTGTTGAGAGGACCTCCACGGTACAGGGACACTGGGGCCCCCCGTGGAGCCAGACCCGGGGGGTGGAGCTTGTAGACAAGCATCGGGCCTTTGGCCATAGGGCACAGTCAATAAGTAACATGCTGCCACCACCACTGGGCCCCTCACCCGCGGGGTCGGAATCAGGGCCGGGCAGCAGGCAGGGACGGGGCCCCGGACGGGCTGACCCCTGGCTTCGTAGACTAGCTCTAGGAACGTCGATTGTTACCTCTCTGGTGGGTGAGGAGCTGGAGCTGGTGCGGGAGGTGGATCGGTACAAGCTACGTACATATAGTTGGGCTTGCGCACAGGTCCGGCTCTGGAACCAGATCCCTGGAGAGGGGCTGGACTCAAACCTTTTCCAGAGCTTCCCAGGGTGAGCATAACGCGGAGGGGCATGGTTGGGAGGAACGCCTGCCCGATCTGGACCCGAGAGGTCTTTAACTCATGGCTGCATCCCGGAGAAGGTTTGGGACATGGAATCCAAGTGGTCCATGTTCAGAACCTCCATTGTGGAAGCGGCTGCTGAAAGCTACGGTCAGAAGGTCACCGGTGCCTGTCGTGGCGGCAACCTAAAACCCTACTGGTGGACACCAGCGGTGCGAGAAGCTGTCGGGCTGAAGACTTCAGGAGACCCCCGGGCCACTAAAGCCTGAAAGGTCAGCTTCATCAGCCTGAGAACCTCCCTCACCGCTGGTGTCCACCAGCAGGTTTTTACGTTGCCGTCTTAAGTCCACATGTTTATGGGTCTGCCGGCGCATTAGTTCTCATAACGGGCCAGGCTCGACCCGCCCGCACATCATTGATTATACTGTAAATAAAAAAAAATTAAAAAAGGCTTAAATGAAGGAATAAAAATCGCTGCTTTTTATGACATCAAAACACTTCAATTAAATTATCCTAAAACTTCCTCATTGTGAGATTTATCACACACAAGGTGACACCAAATGAGGCCTATATCATGTATCATCATGTAATTATGTCACGTGTGATTTGTTCGTGTGCAGTCTGCTGCTGGCGGCTCATGACAGTGACTGAAGAAGGCGTCCCTGCTGTCTGTAGCTAGTTAGTGCAGAGCTGTCAGAGCTTTCTGCCACCAGTTAGGCCCCGCCCACAAAAACACCTCATCTTTGTTTACAAACACCAAATGTGCATGACGTCACTTCCTGAGAGTACTTTCTAGAAAACTTTCGGTCCGGGTGACCGGAGGGTCCCGGGGTGAATGCCACGATTTAAAATAAAACTTGTTTATTTCTAACCATATCAGTGAAGATAAGCTGCTGTTATCGGAACACCAGCTGCGGACCTGAAGGAAATAACGCCCTCCGGCCGCTACCCTGTGTCTGTGGCGGCCCTGCCTGCAGCCAGAGGTCCATCGAGGGTTAACGTCATCATATCTCACTGAATTCTTCAACGATTTTCAGTTTGATTTGTTTCTGATGGCAGATGTGACTTCTGTCCCCGAGCTGTGACTCTCCTCGACTCATTCATTCAACAAGATGTGGCAGGATTTAGGGTCCAAATTAATTTAATTTAATTTTTTTTCTCAAGGTTTAAAAAAGGAGCTCTGTTGGTGACAGTAGAGTGTCCTCAGTAGAGGCGCAGTAGGGAGCTCTGTTGGTGACAGTAGAGTGTCCTCAGTAGAGGTGCAGCGAGGAGCTCTGTTGGTGACAGTAGAGTGTCCTCGGTAGAGGCGCAGTAGGGAGCTCTGTTGGTGACAGTAGAGTGTCCTCGGTAGAGGTGATGGACGGTGTGGGTATTGCCGGTCGGTCATTGGGCTTTTTATGGCTCCATCACAGAGTGTCGGCTCTCAGTGAAGTCGATCGTTAGGTCGGCGGCCGGCGCTGCCAGGTGTCTCTCCAAACGGACTGTCCGTCCTCTGCACTGTTTTGGGAACATAAACCGCCTGAGGAACTTCATCACCCCCCGTCTCTCTTCAAACGTCCAATAACGGAGGACGGAGCTCCTTTATGAGCGAGCAGTCGGCCTTCGAGACGCCTCGCACTGCAGCCAAAATGCAAATGAAACGCAGAGTTATTATGAGAGTGTTTGTAGCCTGATATTATTGTCTTTACTCTGGCAGCCTGCAGCTGAAGGTGTGTGTGTGTGTGTGTGTGTGTGTGTGTGTGTGTGTTCAGGTTTATGTGCTTCTCTTTTGTGTTTTGAAAGGAGTATAATGTGGCCTGGATAATATCTTTTATCAGCACAATTAGGGGGAGTTATTAAACACCTGTTGCAGCTAAGCCATGATTACAGTTTTTATGGTTGTATTAGATGCTGGCGGCACTTCCTGAAGGAGAGATTCAGTTCTGCAGATCCGATGTGTTTACTGCGTTAACATTAAAGTGGAACCACAATCTCTTCACCTTCAACAAAGTGCCTTTGTTGCCTTTAAGGGACTGTTAAACAGTTATCGGGGTGGTGATGGAGGCTGAACTTTATGGTTCACCCCGTTCAGGTGATTATGTGCTTTTAACCCTTTGCTCACAACATGTCACAAAAAAACAAAGCAGTATTAAACTGCTCTTACTTGTTAAATCCTATCTTCTTATTTAAACCAAACACACTGCTGGAGAGTCACGTGGCAAGGGCCAAAAAAAAAAAAAAAGTCGAGTTTCAGATGCGTATCAGGAAAGTCAGAACTGGTTAAAGAATGAAGTATGAAACTTTATGTATACACACGTGTACGCTGCCTGATCTTACAGTAACAGTTAATATAATGTTACAGGTCGTTAAATTGATAGAGGTCATTAGTTTATACCTTTTATAAATGTGACATTTTCACAATGAGCTATTTGCAGTTTCACCTGTATTATTATAATTATTATTCATATATTATTGGCATGGTTTTAATGCAGGAGACTGAGCCGCTGAAATCTTCCCTGCAGAGAGATCCTTTTATCAGCTAATTAGCGAAGCTGCTCTGTGCTAATTTCCAATGAAAGTGTCATTTAAAGAGCTCGCTCACCGTTTATCACCGTCTTAATAATTACACACAGAAAGGAAAAATCATCAGCTCACAGCTTTCCTGCAGAGCCGCTTCACCTCCTTCACGTCCCTGCACCACTTTCCACAGAAACAGATCATATTTCTGATATAACACAATGTACTTCAGTCACATAACAATCAATTAAGAAATTGATTAGAATAAAAAAAGAAAAGATTCCTATAACACATAAAGCTCTCTTTTTTTCCACCAGAGACGGCAGATTTCTTTTGTTTTCTCCAGAATCTGTATTGAAACAAACATGAGCCAAATATCGACTGAGAAACAAAACACATTTGATATCAAGAGGTGGGCCCGTGTTGCCTGTGGTAGCTATTAACCCCAGTATTGATCTGCAGCAGCTGTCTGGTCATGGCAGGAATTAATAATGGAGCTCCTCCTCCGCAGCAGAGAGAGAGGCTGGCACTTTAAAAAGTCAAACTGAGACTCTGTTTCATCTCTGCGATCTCAGCTGTCGATCCGTCTCCCTGCGTCTGACACACTCACAAAGACAGCTGATTAAAAGTGTCACGTTTTTCATTAAACTCGCGCACAAAGATGAGATGTTAAACTCCATCACAAAACTCAGATATTGATATTGAAACGTTTCAGTTTTAGGATGCTTTCACCCATAAATCTCTGAGTTTTAAAGTATTTTTAATTTTTTTTTCTTCTTCTCCTGTCTTTGCCCCCTAACATATTTCTGATTTATCTCTGATATAAATCAAGATGAAGCAGATCTCAAGTTGTTTTTTTGGGGTTTTTTTTTTAGAGTTTTTCAAAGGTTTAATGAATTAATCAGGACGCCACAAAAGTGTCACAGCAGCTTATAGGAGTGTTAACGATACATCCATTGTATCAGTGCATCGATTTCTGTTCCTGCAATACATCAACAGGTTAACAGCAAGTCATCCTGGTGTGACTCGCATCGATCTAAAATCATTTTTCAAGGCATGAATCAATTGTATCCATACTAAGAATTTGCGGCTTGTATTCAGCACGTCAAATGTTGTGTAGATGTATTTTTCGCACTTATAATGGTCAATAATTGAAAACGTTACTCCGGTTGATTTGGCGATGTTCTGGGCACGTTTGCGGCGTTGCTTCAGATGACGGCGGATCACGGCAGGGAAACACGGTGTCAGTGGAGAACGAGACATTTTAAATCTGTGTTTGCCGTCCAAGGTTTGGACACATTCTGGCTTTTGTAAAAACGGGGACAGTGTTGCTTATTCATCTCTTCGTCTCCAGCCTCGTTGGCGTACAAGTCTCCTTTCTGGAAAAGTCCTGGTGGCAGGGCCAGTTTTGTTTTCAAGTCGAGCAGATGGTTTGGAGGAGGAGGTTCCAAGTGGTTGTGTCGGTTGTCACTGCGGTTATTGGCCGATTGTTCATGATGGCGTCGACCTCACAGAGGGCGGCCTGCAGAGCTTCATCGTCCAGCTGTTGTTCCTTGAGGACCGAGTGAAGCGTTTTCTTGACTAGACGAATCAGTCTTTCCCAAACTCCGCCACGATGAGCACCAGAGCGATTTCATCTGCACGATCCAGCTTCTTTAAAGATTCTGCTGGCTCCGTTAGCTCCAGTGACGATGGTGCCGTGGTCAGACCTGATGCTTGACATGGGTCCACTTTGGCAGATGGACCAGGGTGTTTAAGCAGAAGTTAGTGTTCAGATAACCTCCCGTGTTTAAGTGGACGGTACAACTCACCAGACAAACGAAATCACCCTGGACGGGCTCTTAAAAGCTTCCCGAAACATGTCAGAGATGAGCTCCACGCTGCCATCAGCCGTCTGTCTCCACACATGTTCCATTACTGTCTCCACTTTGACTAAACCGACGAGCACTTTGCTTTAACGGCGCCTTCACTCTGCCGCTCTGAACAGCTCTCATTCATCACGCCATCATCCTCAACATCAGCTGGAAGAGCTGCCGGTGAAAAGAGTTGGATTGAGATAAAACTGGTTTCATGTGGAGCAGTGCTCCTCTCCTGGAGGATAATTGCTGCATCAGATGTTCTTGACGTCAGAGGACTGGATGAAGTCTCTGTGCTGTGAATAATCCCTTTCGAGCGCCACTTTGGAACAAATGATCAGTTTGAGAGCAGGTAGTAACATTACTACAGACTTATGCAGCTGTATCAACATTTCTGTGAATTCTGGGTTTTTTGGCATGTGTGATGCCTTTTAGTCTTTAGATCGTTCCTGTCCTCTCTTTATATTTCAGTGCTGCTTTTATCGTCTCATCATGGCTCCATAACACGCCTACGTCATGATAGTTAGGATTAGACTACAAATCCCACACATCCGCACAGTGAGGGGGGACTCCAGACCTCTGCACAGTGAGGGGGGACTCCAGACCTCTGCACAGAAGTCAGATGTTGTGGGATCCATCTACCTCTCCACCCACCGCTTATTTGGTTATTTGCATTAATAGCTGATGCTGTCCTTTCATGCGCACCTGACCGATTACATCTGGTCACATTCTCAAGTGACGGCACCTGTGCGCGTTGTAAGTGGACGCACCCAGTGCGTCATGTGATAACAACGCCACCAGTTCTGCCGAGCACATTCACATCTGACGCCCTTCAGCCGCGCTCCAGTTGGACGCGGAGGGTGGCTTTTGGCGTCACGCTAATATGCCCGAGAAACACTTGCGGAGCGGACCGTGGCCTCAGGCGTACTGGAGTTAACTCTTTGCTCCCAGAGAGGATTCATTCTCTTGTTATCTAAGATGGCAGTTGGCCTCCATTAATACAGAGACGCTGGTACATTAGCACGACAGTCATCCCACCAAACATGCAGGCAGGGAGCCGTAAACACGCTGCACTAATGCATGCATGCACGCTCTCACACAATTTATCCTGCAGAGAGGAACAATGCACACCAATAAGATGCACTCCTGAGCCTATAGCGGTACACAGGGGAGGACGGAGCTCTCTGAGAAATAAATTATTTTTTTTTTAATTTTTATTAATGTTTTTATTGTTTTTAATTTATTTTTATTTTTTATTTCATTACTATTTTTTATTATTTTATTTTCATTTTTATTTCATTTTTAAAAATTGATTTTATTTATTTATTTATTTTTTCTATATGATTTTAATACACATTACTGTGATTCTGTGCCTTAAAAATGCTGGGATGCACTGTAATGATTTATCATTAAGTTCACCTGTGGGCTTTTTTTGTAATACTGCCGGATGTACATGCTGAAGAAGGGCGTCCGGCCTGAAACATGCATATGGCAGTAAATAAATGATGATTGGAGCACTGTCCTGATCTTGACTGCATTGCTCTCTGAGAAATGAAATATTTAACATTAAGCTGCAAATGTTTTAATGTCGAAATATTCCAGAGAAAAATAAAGTAGTTAGCTTTGCTGCCGAGGGTTCACAGGCTCTGAGAGAAAAGCATATTAATAAAGACGCTGCAGACTTTTCTGCCAAAACACTTTTTTGTGACCCGAGGAAATTTCTCTTTGTGCTTCATTTTGAAGAGAAGAAGCCCAACACTATCTGTCCCCTCTCCTCCGCCTGTCAGCCCTTTTCTTCTACCGCTCACCACATTTCTGTCCCCCTCTATCTGCCTCCCTCCCTTTCACTCTAAATTAAACACAGACTTGAAAGCGACTCCTGGCCCGCACCAAAGCCCGACGAGCCGCGGTAAATAAACAGTGTCTTTGAGCGGCGCTGCGAGCGGCGCAGAGGACAGAGAAACGAGGAAAACAAAAGAGACGCAGGAGAGAGGACAGGGAGGTCACAGAGACGACCCGTCCTGACTGAGAGACGAGTCTCACGCAGAGCGCCAAACTCAGTTTCCTGTCAGGTCTGGAGCACGCTGCAGGCTCCTCTCACCAGCAGGACTGAGAGATTTAACATTTATTTATTTATGGTGCTTTTACCAGCTTCATTCATTAAAGTCTGCTCTGTATCTGCAGGACATCTCCTCGTCCTTTTGTCCAGCGAGCCGTGAAACATGCACGCAAACAACACACGTGTTGAACTTTGCACTTTTCACAACAGCAGGATGTATGGAAGCACGACTTCATTCATGTGTGATTTTGATGTTTTTCTAAAAGTTCGGCTAAAATGTAAACCGAATTTAAATTTATTTTTTTTGTGACCATGAGCGCTTTATGAAGACAGTTTATCTGAGCCCGTCCTCACGGAGACCTGTGAAATGCAGCTCGGTTGAGGAGTGATGTCTTGATTAAGTGATTAATTGGCTTTATTGACGTCGTGTCTATTTGTGCTCCACAGGAAGTGCCGGTACTTCAGTGACGTTCAACCGTAATGGCGACGCCCCCGGACGCTACGACCTGTTCCAGTACCAGTGGAACAACGTGAGCGGGTCGGGCTACCGCGTGATTGGACAGTGGACGGAGACGCTGCAGCTCAACGTGAGTTCATCTTTCATTAAAACATATTTGGTTATTTTAAGTGCCATTCGTTGTGAAGCAGCTTTAACCCTTTAATGCCTGGATCGACATCAGCCTGCTGCATTCAGTTTCGGCAGCATTTAAACTTGATGTTTTTCAAAAACACAGAAAAAAAACAAAAGTGCAACTAGACAAGAAATAAATTAGTCAAACCAACAAACAAGGAAATGATCTGAAAATTAGCTTGTGGGAAATGCCCAGAAAAATGTTTTAATTATATTTTTAAAATGACATTACGAAAAAAAGAAAACATAATTGTAAAATGTATTCTGTCTTTTTCTTGAGGTCTATTTTTTTCTTTATTACAAGCTTTTATTTATTGTTCTTGTTTTGTTAGATTTTTTTTGTTTGTTTTTTTAAACTTATTTTCAGGTGATTTTTTTTTCAAATTTTTTACTAATTTCTTTCATTTTTTGGTGCTTCTCGCCTTCTTCCCATGTTTTTGAAAGAAATTGAGACAAATTGCTCAGGTTTCAAAGGGTCAAAGATGTAAAGAATTTGCACTTAACTTGATTGAAAGGTGTGTGTGAAACAGTGATCAGTGAGGGCTCGCTCGCGTCTCTCTGTGGTGTGTTTTCATGTGAGCTGCAGGATTACCAGGCTGTAACACCACAGTCAGGAGGGGGTTAATTGGAGTCTTTTTGAGGACTGATAGTCAGAGGAGATTATCTGACGGTGTGAGAGGTTTACACGTTATTAGGCCGTTTGATCCGACTCGGCATCCGCCTGAACCACAGCGCAGGAATTCGCTTAACTGAGAGAAACAGAGCCAGCTGAAAATGTGAATTTACATCGTTTATCATCATCCGTCTTCTAAACAGCTTCTGTTCATCTCCTGAGTCTGACAGAAAAACTGGACTCAAACACTCAAAAGCTGCTCTCTGAGCTCATATTTCAAACACGTTTCTAACTTCCAGATTCATTTCCGTATTTTCTCACTGCTCAGTCTGCGGGCTCTACGCAGTGATGACGTCATGCACTTTAAAAACACTTTCCTTCACTCTGGGAAAGTTTTACAAAAATGAACCTCGATGTTTAAAAAAATCAGTGCACAGAGAAATAGCTGCAGTTTGTTTGTCCTGTCACCAGGAGACTCATTTATAACCTCTGGGAACAAACAAAAAGGACATGAAATGCACCTGCGCTCCATTTTAAGCATAAATTGAGATTTATTGAAAAAAAAAAAACAACAACTTTGCATGAATTATGTATACATTTTGGGAAACTCGGACCCATTCATGTCAGGAGAGAAATCAAATATATTATATTTGAAATGATTCAAATTTCATTACACATTACACACACATACTCACATTTATGAAAAAAACCTTGCAGAAATTTCCCCTAAAATAACCTTTCACATGAACTTAAAAACTAACCGTAACTAACCTTAGCCTCAAAGCCTTTTAAAATGTATTTTATAGAACATTGACATGTTTCTCCTTAAAACAGCTGGATTTATTCAGGTTTCTCACTAAAAACTACATTTTACATGATCACATTGAACACATCATGAGAATTAGCTTTCACCCAACACTCACTTTTACTGAAAAGAGCTTTTAACTGGCTCATTTTGAAGAGAAATCAGTGAAGTTCGAGTCTGACAGCAGCTCTGCTCTGCTCTCTGCTACGTTCACGTTTTACATTGTCCTCATTAATGAAGGTTCATTTCACACACCTGCAACACATCAGCTGAGTGTGTAACCAGCAGTGTACACACACGTTATCACACATGTCCTTCAGAAATCAGGAAAATACTGCACCGTTCTGACTTTAAACCAGGTTTTAGTTTAAGTGTGTCTGATCACACCTCATTTTAAGACCAACACAAGTGAGCTCTGCCGTGAAAATGACCATCGTCTGAAACCTGCTGCTGTGTTTCGGCTGTAAGTTAAGACTCAGTCTTGTTAATAAACCTGTTGTACAGTGCATGCACAGAAAATCAAAAGAAACAGAACAAGTTTGCATACTCGTTTGAAACTCTTTTCTGATAAAAACTTCTCAGAGCTGTTGTTCTCACCTGTGGAGTGACGTGTGAGTTTAAGCCTCGGCGTCCTCGCAGCTGATAGTCTTTCATTATTCTGCTCAGACGCTGCCGCTCTGTTTTTTAGTTTCTGCAGATACCGCTCGCTCCGCAGCAGAGTCATGTTGAATTATTAAGCAGAGTTATTCGTCAGTAACAGACGCCGCGTTCCGGAAAGTTGGGCCGAGTCTCCGCGCCGCTCTGGAGAATAACGTTAAGTGGAGCGTGAACACGCTGCAGATCTAACAGGTTCCTGCTGCCTGTCTGATCCCAGCAAGAGTTTACACTGTGTTCAATCACAGGGAGTTAACTGCTGCCATATTATGGGATGTGTGTTGAAACTGTAGAGATGTGCACAGCATGAAAATCCTGCATATGCGCGGTTATAGACAATAATATAATATAAAACAGCCTGTAGCACTATGGGTGAGTTCTTTAAATTGTGAGAGTTAAAGCGTGATTTGCAGCTGATATTTACTCACAGCGACTCCAAAAGTCTGACAACTCTCGCCAAGATACTTCTTTTTTGCCTGAATTTTGTCCCGAATGTAATTTTTTTTTTTTATAAATATTAATATCAGCTGAACAGTGTGAAAAGAGAAATCTCTGGAAAAAACAGGTGAACACTTCGATGAGCCTCAGATTATTGAATCCACCTAAGTGTCGTCTGAATGCTTTAACGGATGCGACTCAAGGAAATCTGACCTTTTGTACAAAAAAGTTCAGGTTTTCAGTTCTGCAAATTTGATAATATGGTATTATTTTTTTGTGCAGTGGCAAATACTCACACTCATCCCGCTCTGGACACAAAATGTGCTTTTCAAATTCAGCCAATAAAAAATATTATACATTAATATGATTTTCTACATTCACTGAGTTTTTACTGAGTTAAATGCCAGGTTTTTGTCATGATGCCACAATGTTTATAAACGGAGAAAAAAAACCCAAGAAACTGAATGATGCCGAGTGTCCTCCACGCTCAGTGTGTGAGTGTAGCTGCTGACAGTCTGGGATATGTCAGTGTGTGAGTGTAGCTGCTGACAGTCTGGGATATGTCAGTGTGTGAGTGTAGCTGCTGACAGTCTGGGATATGTCAGTGTGTGAGTGTAGCTGCTGACAGTCTGGGATATGTCAGTGTGTGAGTGTAGCTGCTGATATAATTAATTATAAATGATTTTATTTTATTTTAGCACTTTTCAGGGCATTTTCTGTTTTGGGTTCTTTTACTTTTATTTTTGTTTGGCTAATTTAATTGTCCTGTAACTTTTTCTGAATTTCTTTCTAATTTTTGGTTATTCTTTTTTTTTGGTCATTGCCTGCTTTCCATGTTTTTGAAAAAAATCAAGCTAATTGCAGGTTTCAAGTTTAGCCTTTGTAACAGAGCAAAAACACACAAATCATAAAAACAGAAAAACCTTTGACTCTGGTGAGTGTTGAGCCACCGTATTGTTTTATTATTTTAAATCTGTTGAAGCCGTTTGGTGTTTCCTTCCAGTCCTCACCACCACACCTCCGGCTCCGTCTTTGCTGGTCGCTGTTTTTTTCCTGCACTGTTGGAGGATCAAATGCTGCGTGTCGATGATAAACGCTCGGATGTGTCTGCGGTGTTGCGGTGGCGTCCTCGCAGCCACAGAGCGGCCATGTTTTGTGGCTGTGATTGGAGCCGCAGCGTCATCTGCTTCTGCATTCAGGGCCACGTCTCTGCTGCTTCACAACACTAAATTATTCACCTCGATAGCCCGCGGTAAGCCAGATGTGGCAGAGCTGTTGCTATTAGGCCTCCCATTATTGCTCCTTTCTCTCTCTCCTCACACCTCCTCTGTGTGTGTGTGTGTGTGTGTGTGTGTGTGTGTGTGTGTGTGTGTGTGTGCTGCTCTCCTCATCACAAAGGGAGCTATTACTGCAGCTATATGTCGAGGCGTGACAGTCAGACCTACGATGATTGAGCGGAGGTACGTGTACAGTGACTCTGTGAGGCGCAGCAGAGTCATCAGCGTATTTCGAGGATTAGTAACCTTTGTTTGAACTTGCCACTTCTAACAGAGCCGCAGAAGAAGAAAAGCGCGGGCCCCGGGGAACGTCTGCCATGTTCTGTATGGATCAATTATCCTAATGTGGCGCGCTGACATACGTGTTCTGCCCTCCGTGTCCTTTTGTGTCACGGATCTGGTGATGTATTCATGTTAATAAAGAGAGGAGAGGGAACACGTTAACTGTTTATAATCTGAGAAAACTCAACAAGTTTGCTCCTGCTCCTCCTGCTCCTCCTCCTGCTCCTCCTGCTCCTCCTGCTCCTCCTCCCCCTCTCCTCCTGCTCCTCCTCCTGCTCCTCCTCCTGCTCCTCCCTGCTCCTCCTGCTCCTCCTGCTCCTCCTGCTCCTCCTCCTCTCCTCCTCCTCCTGCTCGGTGTGTCTTTAGCTCCCTGCGGGCTCTCGCCTCTCTGTGGCTTAATGGCTCAATCAGACAGTGTTTCGGTCCGATGGGTCTCTGTCAGGCTTTACGTGTCCATAATCTGCAGCAGGACGACTCTCTCACTCTGCTGCCACAATCCAACAACAACCACTCTGTTAACACACACACACACACACACACACACACACACATACACACACACTCTTATTCGCTGACTTATAACGTTTATTATAAGGATCCCCGTTATGTGACGCCGAGGCCAGACGCCAGTCTTCCTGAGGTCCATGACATCGCGTCACATTACAACAGAAACCAACTAATAAAGATTAATTCTTTATTAGTAAACAAATAAAACTAATAATGATTCAAATTAATGAAAACACAAACATAAAACTACACCATCAGTGATGAACAAATGAAATCACCGATCAGTCAGCTGTCACCACGGTTGGGATTAGGCGACAGAGTCAGGGACGGCCCTGCCAGCGCGCTCGCACTCCTCATATTTCGCTGTGACCTGACGCCGTCCTTCAGTGTTTCGTGCAGACGCGGGCTAGTTTTGTCCGGCTGAGTTCTCTAGTGACGCCGCCCGTGCGTGTTGCATGTGGACGCGCCCGGTGTCGTCCGGTCCTCTGCTGACGTATAAAAACAACGGCGCCAGTTCTGTGCGACCGTGCTCTGTTTTGACGTGGAACGTGGTTTTTGCCATCATGCTCGTGCGCCCAAAGCACTGACAGGTGTTTTTTGAAGTTTGTAGCAACAAACAGGCTGGTGGTTCGTGTGTTTCATATGTTCACGTGTTCATACTCGTGCTTGACATTTGTTCATTGATTATTGGAGGAATCACGCGGTTCGCTCCTGCGCTGCTGCTGTGACACACAGATCCTGTCTGTCTCTTTTTTAGTTTGGCTGTAATGTGTCTCATTCAGGTCTTTTACACGTCTTTGTCGATTGACGGTAACCACGGTGCTTATCGCTGTCCCTCTGGCGTTGGATCAGGACGCTCTGCAGGCGGACGGGCGTCCTGTGTCCCTCTGCAGGCTGCTCGGGCTGACAGTGGATCTGTTCATCAGTGGAGATTACCCTCTGTCCTCTGTGCTCCTCCTTGTTTTCCCTCAGTAAGTTGGACATGGACACAGACATGTCCTCCTTCATCTGATCCTGCTGCTGCTGGACGGAGTCTCAGAGGAGAAGCTGGCGGTCTTTCACCTGCTCCACCTCGCCCAGTTCCTCTGGACTGGGAGGCTCTTTGTTTCTGTCCGTCTGTGTGTCTCCTGTTGGACGCTAAATCAGAAGAGAATACCTGCAAATATAATAAAAGCCTGCAAACATAATACAGATCTGCAGCTTTTAACCCTTTCAAACCTGGATGGTTATACGTGAGAGCGGCCACATGTGAGGGACGTCTGGGAGCTGATAGTCCACGATTTCCCAGAGGAACTGTGGATTCGAAACTTCGGTCTTCTACGATGCAGTAACAGCGCCCTATACTGCTGGACGGTGTCGTAGTCGCAGATGTTGTTGATGTTGAGGAAAGTTCTGCATCAGGACTCTTTTGGCAGGTACTCAATATTAAATGACTGGGATCAGACCGGGGGCAAAAGAAACGTGACGGGGACATCCCTGGTTATGATGACAACACTCCCATCAAACAGTTAAGTGAAGTAAAGTGAGCGCTGACAGCTGTAACGTCACCTCCTCACACCTCAGCGTGATCTCGCTCTGCGGATTCATCCTGAAACGTTCAGATCCATGATACAGGATCCATTCAGGAAACGGTGCTCTCTGATCCTGACTCTGCACGTTTCTACGCCGCGATAGAGGCGCTGCAGAGCTGCGCTCAGCATCCACACACCTGCACGGACAGAGACGATACGAAGACGTCCTCCTAAAGTCTCTCAGCGGCTCACAAAGCAGAACATGTTGTTCTTGTTTCATTAAAGAGTCGGACGCCGCAGGACACAGACAATAGTCCCTCCTCGTCCGTCTCCTCCTCTCTGCTGACATCTGCTGCTAATCCTCCGCAGACCCGTTTCATCCAGTTCCAGCCTCAGTTCACATTAATTCAATTTATCACGCGTCATTTCTGTGTCCCTCAGTGAGCGGCGGGTGTTGTAGCCCAGCGGTCGCTCTCCTCGGAGGGACCGTGTGATTATTCATGCTACGTGATACTTTGTGTATTTGTAGTTTGTACATGTGTCGTCTGAAGCGGCGAGAGGCGGCAGGAAGTCTTCCTGTTGACACTGTGTCTCCCTGATGAGTCGCAGATGGCTCTCTGCGAGGGTCGGCCCTCGCCGCCCCCTCACTGTCCGCCAAAATGTTATCTGTGCGTTTGAAGACATGCAGTTTGTAATACTAGACTGAAAGCAGCTAGAATGGACATTTTAACAAAGACGTTGTCTCGCTGATGACGATAAATCTCCAGAAAATGATCAGCTGAAACTCTCTGAAGCTTTTTAGTGATTTTCAGCTCTAAATTTATCCGTCCGACTGCACTTTGACTGCTTAGGCTCAGTCTCTGCGCTCTCATCGCTCCGACTCTCTGAGATCAGTCCGTCTGTGAGCGAATACTCTGAGAGCGCCATGTCCTGCAGGTCCAAGCTTACTTTAATCTGCAAACCACATTTACTCTGGAAATATTTTACCGTATTAAATTACCGTAATTAAATTAATATGGCTCAGTGAATGCAGCCCAGCAATCGTTTAATTAGAAAATATAAACTCGTCAGACGATAACAATAAAAAAAGACATTTATCAGTTTTGTTTGATCATGAACATTGTTTTGCTTTCCACAATAAAAGTGCACGCACTGAGAGATAATAACATGATGGATATTAACCCTTTGGAACCTGAGCATATTGGCTTTGTTTCCATCAAAAGCTTTGGAAGAAGGCAATTAGTAAATGGCCAAAAATAATAGCACAAAATAAGTTAAAAGTTACAAAGAAAATTACAGCAAAATAAGCAGCAAAAAAGAAAGTGAGAAGCAAACAAGAAAAAGACCTGAAGAAAGTTAAAAAAAACAGAAAAAAAATAAAAAATATATATTTGATATAACCCTGTAATTTTTTTGCCCTGTACCATAATTTTACATATATACTTATATGATTTGTAAATTTCCTTTTTTTATGATAGCCAATAATTTCTATATTAAAGTAAAAACAAACAAGAATTAATATATATATATATATGTAAATAACCCTGGTTTTTTTTTTCGCCGATAAACTAATTTAGATATATATTTATATAATTTATAATACAGTTTTGTGGACATTTTCCTTCTTTTTTCTTCTTTATTATAAAATCTAATATTGGTTCCCCAGATAACTTTTAGGGTTGTTTTGGCATCTTTTACTCTTTATTTTTGCAATTTACGAGACATTTTTGCCAAGTTACTCATTACTTTGTTCCCGCCATGTTATCAGAAGTCGTGAAACCATGTCCTCAGGGTTCAGGCGTCTTAATGCCGCACAAAACACTGCCCAGGTGTCAAAGGGTTAATGCACTGCAGCAGTATGCTGATTATTATTATATATTATTGTGAGCGCAGTGTGATGTTAGAGACGCTTAAAGACGGTGACAGAGGGACAACAGGTCCACTCTGCACGTCTCTGTGAGACAGGACACGCTCCAACGGTCTCTGTGTGCAGAGACGCACGATCTGACAGGATGATTACAGCGTCCATCAGAGAGAAGCGCCGCCGCTCAGCGGGGACAGACAGGAGAATACACACACACACACACACACACACACACACACACAGATTAAAAGCACTTCCTGCTCTGATTGAGAAACAGAAACAGAGATTGAGACATTAAAACTTGACGTTTCATCTTGTTGCAGCAGAAAACATGTTACGCCTGAAATTACCAAAAACCTCGTTAACTTAAAGTTTCTTCAGTTGTTTTTTTAAAGAGACAGTAAATATCTCTCTCTAATGCTGCAGAAATCCACGTCTTTCCTGCGTCCCCATCTGCTGTTTTCAAAAAGGGAATCAGTCTCAGTGAGACGTACTCCACAGTTTAACGTGATTCCGACCCAGTGGCGGCGGCGTTGGCGGCGGCGTTGGCGTTATCTGTGAGGGCTCAGAAATCTCTCAGCTGGACTCAGAAATGTGCGTCCGCTCGTCTTTCACGTGTGCGAGCTGCAGAGAGAGAGCGATGGGAGATCTGGCGTCTGCGGAGCCTCGTTTGGAGTCACGAAAACTGACCTTGATCTCTGTGAGAGCGACCCCTCACTGGCCTCCCAGCAGTGTTATTAGTCAGATGGCGAGATGTGAGACGCTGTCAGTCCAGGATCAGGTCCAGGATCAGGTCCAGGATCAGGTCCAGGATCAGGTCCAGGATCAGGTCCAGGATCAGGTCAGGATCAGGAGGGTTAATGAAGCTCTTCCACTGATGAGCAGAGAAAATCTCTCCTGACGAGTTTCTGACTCCAAACTGAAATTTTCTAAAACATGAATCTGAAAAAAACAGCAGCTTCGTTTTTCAGAAAAACTAAACGATGATGATAATAACCATAAACAGATCAGAGTGGGACCGCTCTGTACGCACGACCAGCACCTCTACGTTTGACTTTTTGGCGTATGATCGATGTGATAATCACGTCTGCAGCACCATGGAAACGTTCTGCACTGACAGCATCACCGTTTTTGTTTTTCTTTTCTTTGAGCCAATAAAATAAATTAATTTAAAAAAACTAGAAAAACTTTGACAGACGTCTCTGCTGACAAGGCTGCATCTGTCTCACTGTGGACAGACATCTCTGCTGAGACACCTGGGGATGCTGCAGGTGTCTCTCTGTGGACAGACATCTCTGCTGAGACAGTTGGCAAAGCTGCAGGTGTCTCGCTGTGAACAGTTGTCTCTGCTAGAGAGGCTGCAGGTGTCTCTCTCTGTGGACAGATGTCTCTGCTGAGGCAGCTGGTGAGGCTGCAGGTGTCTCGCTGTGAACAGTTGTCTCTGCTAGAGAGGCTGCAGGTGTCTCTCTGTGGACAGACGTCTCTGCTGAGGCAGCTGGTGAGGCTGCAGGTGTCTCGCTGTGGACAGATATCTCTGCTAGAGAGGCTGCAGGTGTCTCTCTGTGGACAGACGTCTCTGCTGAGACACCCAACAAGGCTGCTGGTGTCTCTGCGTGGACAGACGTCTCTGCTGCAGGTGGACAGTTGCAGCATCGTGTGTTTGCTGTTCAACTGTGCTGTGTGTGTTTGAGTTCAGTGAGGTGCTGAGGACAGAAATGTGAGGACAGAGGCCTGAAGACAGCGACATGAGGACAGACGTGTCCTCCTCACTGACTCGCACTGTGTTCAGATGAAGTCTGATAAAAGTCACTGCACTGTTCTCGCCGGGTTTGTCCCTCTCTGGTCTCAAACAGACAGTGTGGACACCTGAGGACGCGTGTGTCTCAAAGATGGATAGAGTGAGGATTGTCTCCTCGTGTTCTCCCCTCTCATAGTATCATTTGTAATTTTTGTCCCGTTGTCTCTGGGGAACGCTGCTGAAAGGAATCAAATTATTCAGATTTTCCGCAGCTGTAAGTTTCTTTGAAGACGGATTCTGTTTTATTCCCGTTTATTCAGCCCAGGAATCAGAGGACAAAGACGCTCCGTCTCTCACCTGCTGAGGGAAAACAACATGTCAAATCATGTCCGGATAACTGAAGTGACGCCCCGGAGATTAACCCTTTAAAAACCTGTGCAAACTGGCTTCATTTCTTTCAAAAACAATCTTCACATTTCTGTCAGATTTCTCTCAAAATTAGCAAGAAACGTGTAAAAAGAGAAAGAAAGAAAGAAAGAAATAGTTTTCTTGGTATTTTTCTAACACTTCTCTCTTTTTTTTTTAGGCTGATTTTTGTAATTTTCTTGTCACCTTTTACTCATTTTTTACAGTTTGTGGGACATTTCATGCCAGGTTGCAAATTGCCTTTTTGTCTCACTTTTTTCTTCTTTTTTTGAAAGAAATCATGTTGATACTTGTGAAAGACATCTGAGAGCAGCACAAGAAAAAAGATGTTGCTCCAGGTTTTGAAGGGTTAAAATCCCGGTTGAAGTGAAGCTGCAGTTACTTTATAATCCCGTCTGGTTGGGAAAGTTTGGCCGTGTTGTTGAAGAGAAAATGGTGTGTTGTTATCTGCTGTTGAAGCTCTGCGTGTTCCTGCTGCTGCAGAACTAAAGGAGTTCGTATTATATCATATTTTTAAGCTGCTTCGAGGAGATAAACGCTGACGTTTTGTCCCAATTTATTTCAGTTTCTCCTGGAAAGTCTGAACACACTGAGACAAGTGTTTCAGTTGCGTCTCAAACCCACTTTAGTTTAAAGTTTACATATTCAATCTTTAAAATATTCTGATCTATTGATCCTTTAAGCGACGCCATTATTTATTCATTTTATTTTTTTAAAATTCTTTATTCTCCTGCAGTTTATGGTACAGATCATAACATAAAGACAGTTAGATTTCCTCCACTGACCTTTGTCAGTGAATTTCGAAGAGACAAAGTGTTTGTGTGACAGCTCTGTAAAATATTTCAGGAGGAGATTTTAGAGAAAAATAGAATATTAGTCAGAATGAAACAACATAATTCCTCATTTATTTTAACAAGATCCGTCGGTAAAGGTCTGCCGTATTCCACCCAATGAAACATGAATATCGTATCAGTGTGAGCTTCTTCGTTGCGCTATCACTCGGCTCGTTCTTCCAAAACTGAAAAATCAAAAACAGCTGCAGAAAAAATTTACAAATTACAGTTTCAGACTGAATTTTTAATTTGAGCGTGTTATTTCACAGTTTTCATAAGTGGTTTCAGTAAATCATAACCGGTGTACGGATGATTTTCTGTTCTCGTCCATTTCCATCGATAACACACACACACACACACACACACACACACACACACTTTAGTGAGCACACTGAATGAATCCCAGCTAATCAAAATGTGACGTCTGCTCGGAGGAAATTGGATCCCGCTGTGAGTTTGTCACGTGACTGAGTCAGAGCGTGTTGTTGAGGCGTGCGGTGACGCCGTCGTCATGGTGATGCCGTTGGGGGCAGTGATACTCGTCTGATTAGTCCGTTTTTCTTTCTGTTTCTCGTTCGCTTCCCGTCACTCAGGCCGCCGCTAATCTGCTCGCTCTGTACATCCCCGCGCCGCGTGCCGGCGGGGAGCCGCCGATTTATTTCCTTTTCCATTCAATTAATCAATTTAATCAGCTTCCACAGTCAGCGCGTTAATGACTGAGGCTCACAGTAATGAGAGGAAGCTCCTCTGTGTGTGTGTGTGTGTGTGTGTGTGTGTGTGTGTGTGTGTGTTTGTGTTTGTGTTTGTGTGTGTGTGTGTGTGTGTGTGTGTGTGTGTTGTGTGTGTTTGTGTTTGTGTGTGTGTGTGTGTGTGTGTGTGTGTGTGTGTGTTGTGTGTGTGTGTGCCAGCGTGTGTGTGTGTGTGTGTGTGTGTGTGTTTGTGTGTGTGTGCCAGCGTGTGTGTGTGTGTGTGTGTGTGTGTGCCCGCGCGTGTGTGTGTGTGTGTGTGTGTGTGTGTGTGTGTGTGTGTGTGTGTGTTGTGTGTGTGTGTGTGTGTGTGTGTGTGTTTGTGTGTGTGTGTGTGTGTGTGTGTGTGTGTGTGTGTGTGTGTGTGTGTGTGTGTTTGTGTATGTGTGTTTGTGTTTGTGTGTGTGTGTGTGTGTGTGTGTGTGTGTGTGTGTGTGTGTGTGTGTGTGTGCGTGCACTGGAGTTTTGACGCCTTGTAATCTGAGCAGAGTCGGTTAGTCACCAGCGACAGGAAACACTGCACACAGTGTGCGAGTGCACGACGCCGTGTGAGTCCGAGGAGCCACAAAATAACGTTCACACAGAAACTTCATCTCTTCTGCTGTGATTTCGAGGGCGTGTCAGATCAGCTGATGTGCTGAAATGAGTTTCGTCCCGTCGGATGTGAAGAAAAGTGAGAGCAGGAGCAACAGATCAGGCCGCTGTCTTTACAGTCGTCATAAACCGCCGCCTCACCGCTCCGGCAGTGATTTCAGTGTAAGATCCAGACGCCGCCGGACGTCAGAAACCGAAAACGTGGCTCGACAGAATCGTTCGTAGTTAAATTTCACGCCTTCTGTCAGCCAAACGTTACCTGCTAAACAGCCTGATCAAATCCAGTCAGTTCAGCTTTATTTATAAAAAGCGCGTTAATGGCGTCAGTCTGTGGTGAGAGCTGAAAGTGAAGCTGTGATGCTGCAGCTGTTCTCACTCTGAAGTCAAATAGCCGTTTTTGCAGTGGTTTTGGCGTAAGATCCCGACGCCAAAAGCCACCTTTCGTGGTTGTGTGATATGTCAGCCGAGAACGTGGCAGGACAGAAAATGACATCAGTCACTATGACAACGTCCAAGAAAATGTATTGTTGGTGTGAGCAGAAGTCTTGATTTTACCGGCTGGTTTTTAGAGTATTCAGAGTTCACAGAAATTAAAACAGCTGTGGAAAAAAAACTGCAAATTCAAAAGTTTCAGATGCATTTTCAATTTTTAGATCAACGTGCGATTTATTCACAGTTTTCTCATAAGTGTTGTCAGAGTGTCATAATCAATTCACACAACAATGTGAAGCCTGTGTGTTTGTGGGACCATCAGACTCATGAGCAGCGTCTGAGGACGTGTTGGACTGTAAATGTAGTTTGTACCTGCAGGTCACAAACACTCAGGATGGACTTTATGGTGAAGGAAGAGACATCTTATGTCCAACCTTTAGACTTCTTTTAATGAGAATTATTATAAAAGCAGAGTATCTTTAAGTGTATAGACAGAAGTCTGCAGGAGATCCATAAACTCAGACTGAGGGGAAAACATCAGCTGAAACAAAAGGTCTCTCTGCAGACGATGAGGAGAGCAGGACGCAAAGGAGAGGAGGGAGGAGGGAGGAGGGGAGGGAGGAGGAGGAGGAGGAGGAGGCAGGAGGAGGAGGAGGAGAGGAGAGAGGAGAGGAGGTTTAAAACCAGTTTCCTGTAGGAACATAATGAAGTGACAGCAGCAGGATGGAAGAGAGGAGGAGGGAGGAGAGGAGGAGGAGAGAGGAGAGGAGGAGGAGAGAGGAGAGGAGGAGGAGGAGAGAGGAGAGGAGGTTTAAAACCAGTTTCCTGTAGGAACATAATGAAGTGACAGCAGCAGGATGGAAGAGAGGAGAGGAGGAGGAGAGAGAGAGAGGAGGAGAGAGAGAGGAGAGGAGGAGGAGGGGAGGAGGAGGAGGAGGAGGAGGAGAGGGAGGAGGAGGAGAGGATGAGAGGAGAGAGGAGAGGAGGAGGAGGAGGAGGAGAGGAGGAGGAGGAGGGAGGATAGGAAGAGAGAGGAGGAGGAGGAGGGAGGAGGAGGAGGAGGAGGAGGAGGGAGGAGAGGAGGAGGAGGGAGGATAGGAGGAGAGAGGAGAGGAGGAGGAGGGAGGAGGAGAGGAGGAGGAGGAGAGAGAGGAGAGAGAGGAGAGGAGAGGAGGAGGAGGAGGGAGGAGGAGAAGAGAGAGGAAAGGAGGAAGAGGCAGGAGGAGGGAGGAGAGGAGGAGGGGGAGAGGAGGAGGCAGCAAAGAGTCAAGGCCGAAAACACTGCCTCGTATCCATGGCAACAGTAATCACTTTTTCCTCAAACAGACAAACAAAAAATATCCTCAGATGTTAAGTTTTCTGTAAAATTCTCCAAAAATAAAAATAAAAATATAAAAAAATTGATTATTAAATTTTTTTTTAAAAAAGGAAACCAAATTTTTTAAAAGAAAACATGCTTTCCGTACTGTTTCCTTAAAAAAGAGAAATTAAGAAAAATATCTTTCTATAAAAATCACTGAATAATTTTAAAGAAAAAAGGACAACACATTTGTAGAAAGCAAATTTTAAAGGAAACAGGCCTTCCAAACCTGTTTTCTTAAAAAAAAACAAAAGAAAAGACAAAATATAAAAGTGAGGCAGGAGGAGAGAAGGTGGGGGGGGCAATGAGGATCCAAGGCCAAAAAACTGCATCGTATCCATGGCAACAGCAATCACTATTTCCTCAGTGTTATGATGAGCTCCGGGAGTAAAGATTGGCTCTGTGCTGCGTTTTTGTGACCTCACGGCATCATGTGACCTCACAGCATCATGTGACCTCACGGCATCATGTGACCTCATAGCGTGATGTGACCTCATAGCGTGATGTGACCTCATAGCGTGATGTGACCTCGCAGCATCATGTGACCTCACGGCGTCATGTGACCTCGCAGCATCATGTGACCTCACGGTGTCATGTGACCCAGAAAAGACTAAAACGGGTCTCCACCGCAGTTTGGACACACGTCTTTTACAGTCACCTGAAATATCTCCTCATGCCAGTGGATTTTTTTGTGATAAATGAAAGTTTTTGGAAAGTGAAAACTGAAATTGACACAGAAAGCCATCTTCTCATTTTGACGGTAATCATCTCTTCTCAGTTGTTGTTCTTTTTTAAATCAGCTGGTGTGTTGTTTTGGAGGACAGCTCTGTGGATGATTCAGCTCGCAGTAAAAACCTCCTGAACGACGAGCGCTGAAGGACGGAAACAAAGGAGTTTCAGCTGGTTGTAATCTGTAATCCTCACGGTCGACGTCACGAACCCCTAAATCTGACACGTGCTTCCTCTGAGATGTCTCATATTCGTGCTCATGTGCTCCAGGTGTGTTTCCTGTCAGACCTGTCAGTCCACGCCGCCACACCCGGTTCACCTCGTTCACGTCTCCTCTGTGACCCAGAACGTGGTCCGAGTTCAGGACCCGGGGACCGGATCCGCTACTGAGGCTGATCTCCAGCAGGAGGGGAAGGGGGGCACGTGGACCCGCTCCACCCGTGGTCCCCGCCCCTCCTCCTGCTGTGACACCTCCTCACAGACCTGAGCGAATCATCGAGGACGAGGACTCCTGACCGTGTCCTCCTGACCGTGGCGAAGGCCACAAGACAGCTGGCGTTTTCCGTTTAAATGATTGACCCGGCGCCGCTCCGGCATTTTGAATCCCATTTGCACTTCCGCTCAGAAATCCTTTTTGGATTTGTGAAGCCGTGAGTCAGTCTGTGAGCGGCGCGGAGCTGCTGACACATTTTCATCGTTTCAAACGCTGAATGAGGAGGCGTGTTCACCTGGCGCCGAGACATCAGGGAGGAGGAGCGGCGGGGATTTGTGTCAGGCTTTCAGCTGGGTTTTGTCGGTCCGTGTGTGTCGTTGTGTTCAGCACACAATGAACATCTCAGTGTGGAAGTGATGGATGTGGAGGCCAGCGCTGATGAACACCATCCAAAACCATCAGAAAACCATCCGAAAACCATCAAACAGGGTTCCCACAGTCATGGAAAACCTGGAAAAGGCATGGAGATTCAGAATTACATTTCATGGGACTAGTAAGAATCATTGGAAGTTTTGAAAAAAATCATAGAAATGTATTTTATTATATTTTAACAGTTTTGGGTTACCTTTTGTCTTTAATTTTATTTTTTGGCAATTCTGATAGACAACTTAATCAAATTTGGCAACTTTTTTCCCAAAATATTTAAAGATTTTTGAGGAAAACTTAATAATTTGAGGAGAGAAATGAGGAGAAGACATTTTAAATGTATTTGTTCTGTAAGTTGTTTTTTAACATTTTTGGTGACTTTTTTTCCCCTTAAATTTTTAAAAGCTTTTCTTTTTTAAAAAAAATCCCCCAATGACATCATTTATAACAACTATAAACTATAAGAACAATTATGATTGCATTTTCAAACTTTCAGTGGTCCTTGAAAACATCATATGGGATGCTGAAATTATGTTTGAATCTTACATGTTTGAAACCTGCAGGGGCAAGAAAAAAACAAAATTGGTTCCCTTAAAAGTCATGGAAAACCTTTGAAATTTTGTCCGTGACCGTGTGTGGGAACCCCGGTATTACCAAAGTGAGAGGCAGAGGGTGGCGTGCAGGAGACGTGAGGGTGGTCGGATATTTTTCTCCTCCGTTGGGAGGAAATGAGAGTCGGTTTTGTTGTGGTGCTGAATCGTCACCGTGTCCGAGTCGGAGCCTCGGGCTGACCCGGGCTGTCAGCCGGATGCAGCGTTTTATCCCCAGGTTGTCACCCGGGCTCTCCGGTCGCACACGGGCAGCCCGGGGACAGCCTGGCTGACGGTGGGCGGCGATAAAATCTTTTTAGTGGAGCGTGGCCGCCGGCCGCCGGAACCGCAGTGACTCAGATCGGCCTCTGTAGATAATCTGTTTGGGGATGTCCTCAGCGCTGCGTAATTGATCGGCTCGGGTCACAGAAGCATCTGAAATCCCTCCAAGCCTTTTCAAGTCCTTCAAACACAACGCAGCGACCTGCCAAAATCATCAACAGCAATACAGTCACAGAGTTTCAGTCAGCGGAGCTGCTTCCAAGGTCCGGGCAAGGATTCAAGACCAGCCTGGAACTGCTGGGAGGACGAGAACTGATTGGCTTTTTTACACTTTAGCTTATTTCACATAACAGCAGATTGAAAATTAAATATTCTGGACACTTCGGACTAATCAGACCCGTCTGCTGTCAAATGGAATATTAAAATCACGTAATTCTTTCAGTAAGAACGTGTTTTACTCCCGTCTGATCCCAGAGGTCGGGCGGCGTTTATATGCAGATATATTTTTAATGCTGCGTACAGAGCGCTCAGTAAAAGGAAAGCGAGGCGCGGGATCAGTGCGGAGCTATGATCCAGGTGGGATTTATCCGTATCGATGTTTGACTAACAGAGTGTTCATTACTCATTAGCAGCGGTCGAGCTGTCAGATCAGCGAGACCTTTGCCTCAGTGAGACGGCCGAGCCAAAGCAGCTCGCTGCCACACCAGATCTGAGCTGTAAATCTGAGAGACTCAGTGTGTTTCTGACAGTTATCACCTCACACTGTTTTACAGTGAACACACACACACACACACACACACACACAGACACACACACAAAGACACACACACAAAGACACTGTGTTTGATTCACAGTTTTCACTTAAAGCTTGAGGTAAATAAAAGTGTCATTTTCAAGAAAGTCAATATTTCAGCATCTCAGAGGGGCAGACGGGATCATGAGGCTGCTGTGTGTGCAGATGGACCGTGGAAAACTTCCCTCCATCTAACCAGCTCTGAGATTTATTTATTCTAATTCAGGATTTTTAGACTGTGGTATTTCTACTTTTGCTTAAGTAAAAATATCTAAGTACTTCTACCACAGCTGGAAATAACATCATAAAATTATGATGTCAGCTGACGTGTGATATGCTGCAGAGGGGGGATGGTGTGTGTGTGTGTGTGTGTGTGTGTGTTTCTGCTGCAGAGACGGAGCAGTTTTATGAAACGTCCATCTTTCCAGCAGTGAAATTCGTCTCGATCTAACCGTCTGTGGCGCTCTCTCTGCAGATGGAGGACATGCAGTGGCCTCGGGGGGAGCAGGACGTCCCCAGCTCCGTGTGCAGCCTTCCCTGTAAAACCGGAGAGAGGAAGAAGGTGGTGAAGGGCATGCCGTGCTGCTGGCACTGCGAGCCCTGCGACGGCTACCAGTACCAGCACGACGAGTTCACCTGCAAGCTGTGCTCCTACAACATGCGGCCCAACGCCAACCGCACCGCCTGCCAGCCCATCCCCATCATCAAGCTGGAGTGGCACTCCCCCTGGGCCGTCATCCCCGTCTTCCTGGCCATGCTCGGCATCATCGCCACCATCTTCGTCATGGCCACGTTCATCCGGTACAACGACACGCCCATCGTGCGGGCGTCGGGCCGGGAGCTGAGCTACGTCCTCCTGACCGGGATCTTTCTGTGTTACATCATCACCTTCCTCATGATCGCCAAGCCGGACGTGGGCGTGTGCTCGTTCAGGAGGATCTTCCTGGGTCTGGGGATGTGCATCAGCTACGCCGCCCTGCTCACCAAAACCAACCGCATCTACCGGATCTTCGAGCAGGGCAAGAAGTCCGTGACGGCGCCGCGGCTCATCAGCCCCACCTCCCAGCTGGCCATCACCTCCAGCCTCATCTCCGTCCAGCTGCTGGGCGTCTTCGTCTGGTTCGTGGTGGACCCGCCCAACACCATCATCGACTACGACGAGCAGAAGACCTTCAACCCGGACCTGGCCCGCGGCGTGTTGAAGTGCGACATCACGGATCTGCAGATCATCTGCTCGCTGGGTTACAGCATCTTACTGATGGTGACGTGTACTGTTTACGCCATAAAGACCCGCGGGGTCCCCGAGAATTTTAACGAGGCCAAGCCCATCGGCTTCACCATGTACACCACCTGCATCGTGTGGCTGGCCTTCATACCCATCTTCTTCGGCACGGCGCAGTCTGCAGAAAAGGTAAGAACCGACGGACGAGTGAACTGCTGGATGGATGGATGGATGATGGATGAATGGATGAATGAATTAACTGCAGGATGGATGGATGATGGATGATGGATGGATGAACTGCGGTCGTGAAATTGCCGTTTTTCTGTTGATTACATAAAGTTACGTTTGTGCACTCTTGGTACGATTGAAACTGTTTTAAACCAGCATTACGTTTATACTCCTTTTTTTTCCTTTTTAAACTGAAAAATATATTTAAAAAGATAACATAATATAAAGTGATTAAAATAAAGTATCTGTATCTATATAGCTACATAATTACATATACACACGTGTACGTACATTCACCACCATGTATAAATACACCCATATACGCATACATCCACATATTAACGAAAACAATTGAATAAGTTAGAAAATAAATGAATAAAACTTAAAAAAATGCAAAGTAAATAAAATTCTATAATAAATCAGTCAGTCATTTTCTGTAACCGCTTGTCCTCGTAAGGGTCGCGGGGGGGGGGGGCTGGAGCCAATCCCAGCCGCCATCGGGCGGAAGGCGGGGCACACCCTGGACAGTTCGCCAGACCACCGCAGGGCTCTATAATAAATGATATAGCCTATATATTATTGCCTTTTTCCCCGATGTTTTCAAAAGAAATCACATATTTTTTAGTTTTTCTTTCAAAAACATGGGAGGAGGCAATGAGTTACTCAAGAAAACAAGCAGGGGACTGACCCTAAAAGAGTTCTTAATTATTTCTAAATCTACTACTTTCTTGTCAAATTCTGTAATACCTTTTTTCACATTTTCAAAAGAAATCAAACCAGCATGCCTAGGGCATCGATCTTGGTTTCAAAGGGTTAAAAACAAGAGTAAAGCACACTGTCTGTTACAAATCCACAACAAATCACAACACAGCAGAATCCATGTCGAGCAGAGCGTCACCGCGTCATCGTGCCACATTTGATCAGCCCGAAGGCTTCCAGACGAGTCTGATCTGCCGCCACAAAATAAACGATCTCGCTCCCGTCGGCGCAGACGGACGCTTTGATATCAAAGCGTTGCAGAGAGATGATGAGACGGAGGCAGTGACGGGGCTCTCCTGTTGAAATCCGGACCGCATTTGGTGCGAATGCTGTTGGTAAAATATTGAAAGCGACATATTTCTTGTTTGCTGCGAGCGCGGGCTGCGTTTGTTCCGATCCTCGGTGCTGATGAAGTCGTCACCGTGTGGAGGTTTGAAAACAGACAGCAGCTGCAGCCACAGGTGTCCACTCGCCTCTGAGCCGCCGCGTCAGCGTGTCGTTTCGGGGTTTTCACAGAGTTTTGTTCCGATGTGAGGAAAGTTTGAGGTTGCGGGGAAAAGTTTAAATGTTGGTCCTGTAATTGCATGACCTTTAAGTCTTTTCACGCTTTTATGAAAACTTTTGCTGAATGAAATGAGAGTCTGAAATGTGGAACACAATCTGCTGTACGGGGTTAATAAGCTTCAGCAGAGCTCCCATCATGCACTGCAGGGATAAATAGTGATTATGTGAGCTTCGTTAAACTGCAATCTGCTTAACTTCTTCATGTTATTTCAGCATACCCAAAAAACCTTTGTTCTCCAAAGGGATGGCTGTGGTTAGGATTTTATATATACTGATACTGCTTATTGGTATCCATAAGTATTGATGCTACTCTCTATGATTTGGTGCAGAAAATACAGACAGTAGAAGACATGACATCTAAAACTGTGGAAAAATTCAAGTTATTTTGTGTTTGTTCCAAACTGAAAGCTCAGTGATTTGTGTGACTGCTCATGTGACACTTTTTGAATTTCCTTTGACAAACAAAGTGAGCTGCAGGTTTCTGCAGAACTTCATGTGAATCTTCACTTTCCTTTGAGTAAAAGAACAAACAGAACTATAGTTCTGTATATTCTTATTCAGAAAACTGATGAGAATTTAATATTTATGATTAGGACCGATTCAAACAAATTAACTCAGTGAAAGCAGAAAATAACATTAATGTATAATATTTACATAAAGTGAATAAAGTGTGAGTACTTGACCCTGCATAAAAAATAATAATGTCTAAAAATCTAAGTTTCTGCTTATCATTGACATATCCCAGACTCTTATGGTAAAATAAAATAAAATAAGATAAAATAAAATTCACCTAGCATGTAGTTCATAATTTTTTGGACTAAAAAAATTATTTATTTATTTATTTTTAATTTTTTCATCCAAAAACATGATGGCATCATGACAGACACCTAGCATTTAAAGGGTTAAAATTTTGAAAATTAATGAATATTTGATATTTATGATAATGAAAAGTAATTTTCTAAATCTAATAATGTCTTGCAATTTGTGGCTCACTGCCTTTTTCCTCATGTTTTTCAAATAAACTGCACGCATGTGCTGCAGGTTTAAAGACTGAACTACTTGCGAACGCTTCAGTCTGAGACAGAAATAATAGAATTTGACAGATGTGGTCACTGAACGCATTTTGGGTCAAACTTCTGCACAGTTTCGTCCATGCTGACTGCTGATGAAGAGTTTGAATTTGTTGTACAAAAAAGTCAGTGGAAAAAGTTTTAGTATCAGAGCTTACGAGCGAATTAAAATCCCATTTTATGAAGCACAAATATCCCTCTAATTCCTGCGTTGCCAGTGATTGAAGTTTCGGTAAAGAGCTGTGAAGATTAGGAGGCTGCTGCTGCCGCCGAGATCCCTGCGGCCCAGGTGAGAGTCCGGCACGACGGCGTCAGCTCTGGGGTTTGATCTTTAAAGCCTCTCAGCTCCGCTCGCAGCATTAAAGACACGGATCAGGATAAACCCCTCTGATGGACTTGTGTCCCCTCCGCAGGGATACACTCGTCCACACAAAGCGCTTCGGGCCACAGAGACGGTGATAAACCTGCAGCCTCTGAGCTGCCTCACAGAGCCGTCAGTGCACGCAGAGCGGCATCCTGCAGCCTGTGGCACTGAGCAAATCCAACAAGCACATTTTTAACCCTTTGAAACTGGCTTGATCTCTTTCAAAAACATTGGAAGAAGGCAACAAGCAACCTAACAAAACATGACCCAAAAATTAGCCAGAAATTGGAAAAAGTTTTAATAAAACACTCTGAAAATGATCATATTTAATAATCCCCCTCAGCTGAGTCTCAGATCATCGCCTTGTTGCTCGTGATATTGTTACTTGTGTTTTTGAAAGAAATCAAACTAATTTCTCACGTTTCGGAGTAGAAGATGCTTGTGAAAAGGGTCTGTAGACGGCACACGAAAACTGATCTATCATCTAAAAATATAGTGGCATCATGCCAAAAACCTGGCATTTGAAGGGTTAAACATCGGAAAATTAATGAATATTTGATATTTATGATTAGGGCTGAAAAAACAAAAGTAGATAATAATATTAATTCTAAGTCCGGTTTTGAAAAGAGCATTTTGCACGCAGTGATACGAGTGTGTTTGGTATTAAAGCGGGCCCTAAGGGGTTAAAGACGAAGTTGTTTTGTTGGTGAAACTACACTAACTTACGTTTGTGTTGAGAGACACTGTGGCGTGGAAAGAGTGGACGCTGAGTTCAAAACTGACTCCAGAGGGACACCTAGAGCGTCATTCTTTGACACGTAGAGCCACAGAGGAGGCTGCTGAATTTAACGAGTTGTGAGCGAGAACGTGTTGATAAAGATATGAAAACTAACGACTGAGTTTGGGTCACTTCATGAGGAATGATAATTTCTATGCCGTTATGATGCAGCGTGATCTGTGGTGAGAGGAAAAAGAGAAAAATGACAGCGAGACAAAGAGAAACAGAGAGGACGACAGGGAGGACATTTGTGTGGATTTGTCCGAGAGGTTTGAGGTCACTGCAGGACTTTCCCTTCAGACTGAAGGTGCAGAGAGGCTGCGTCATCAGGACGAAGGTCTCATCTGCAGAGAAATGATCACTTCAGACGCTCTTTATTTCATTACATCACATTGGCATCGTAAAAACAAACACGAAGACACCTTTTTATACCGGCCACCTGTCCAAAGAGCAGCGTCTCAGGTCTTTACGAGAGCGGACACTGATGAACGTCTGCACATCGTTATTCTGTAGTTATTATCATCGTCTTTCTGCAGATCGCTGCAGTGGAGTCGTGCAGAGCGAACACACACCGTGAGGTCAAAGGTGAACACGCGTTGTAAAATCAGTTAGTTATTGTAGTTAATCGGCAGTTGAAGCTGCAGCAGAGACACAAAAAACGGACTATATGTTTCGAGGGTTTTCTGATTTTTTTGTATTTTAAGACATTTCTAGAATGGTAGGACATTTGTAGAACTTTAGGACTTTTCTTGGATTTGAGGAAATTTCGAGCACTTTAGGACATTTCTCAGATTTTTGATGTTTATAGGAATTTAGGACATTTCTAGAATTTTACGACATTTTGAGGATTTTGGGATGAATCTAGGATTTTAAGGACTTTACTAGGATTTTAGGACATTTCTAGCATTTTAGGACATTAGTGTCTTATCTGTGTCCTCTGTGGGGGATCCTCCTCTGGCTCTTTTTGATCAACAAGCTCTATTTTAATGCTGTTTTATTCACTCTGACACCTTATGGAGACTAAAAGTACTAAGCAGTTCCCAGTTGGGATCACTTTATCTTGCTTGTGAATTAGGAAATGGTTGGGGGGCCACCAGGGGCCCTATCAGGGGCCCTATCAGGGGCCCTATCAGGGGCCCATAAGCCATAAGTTGAGTTGAGTCACTGTTTTACAAACATCTATGGAGCTTCTAACCTGACTGAATCTGTACAATCAGACTGGATTATAATTTTGTTAACATATGGAGATAATATATATGAATATTATGATCATTGTTGATAAATCTGATAACATTAGTTAGTACAATAATCACATCTGTTATTTAATTTTTCATTATGTTCTTTATTTGTTTTGCCAGAACAAATCTCTTTATATGTAATTTCAATAAACACACTGAAATATACATTTGAGAAAAAGTAAAATAAGCTTCAGCAGCTGCGTTCACTGTTGAAGTCTTCATACAGATCTATACATACAAACAAACGAGAAGCTATAATAAACTCACAGGTAAGAGTGAGGACAAAACCTGTCTTTAAACAGTTAATCACTCTCAGATTAGAAACAAAACCACTGTTCCTCTTTCCTCAGTAATCATCAGCAGAGGGACTGAAGATTCTCCCCGTTTGTTTCCTTCTTTTAGTGTTCATCATATTTACGGCAGTGTGCGTTAACCCTCAGAACGCCGCAAACATGTTTTCTTTATGGGTCAGCGATAACTGTGACCGAAAGCTCTGTGTTTTGTGCTATTTTCATGAACACTACATCTCGAGAGCACCTGGAGGGATTTCTTCGAGTTTGACACAAACTTTCACTCAGACTCAGCAATGAACTTATTAGAATTTGGTGGTCAAAGGTCAAGGTCACTCACTGAACTTGCATTGATCTTATTGTCTTGAAGGCTTTGAGTTCATTTCCACAAGTTTGGCACAAACTTTCACTTGGACTCAACCTTGAATTGATTAGATTTTCATGGTCAAAGGTCACGGTCACTCTGACCATGCATCCATCACATTGACCTTGTGTTTCTCCTATTTTCATGAATGTGATATCTCGAAAAGGCCTTTAGTGAACTTCCACAAGTTTGGCACGAACATCCACTTGGATCAAAGATAACTTGCTCAGATTTTGGAGGTCAAAGGTCAAGGGCACTCTGACCTTGCATCCTGCTCATTCTCTTGAACATGATTTCTTCAAATTTGGCACAAATGTCCACTTGGACATCAAAATAAACTAATTCGTTTTTGGTGGTCAAAGGTCACTGTGACCTTTCATCCATCCCATTCTTGTGATACGATATCTCGGGAAAACCTGAAGGGAGTTTCTTTAACTTTTGCACAAACATCCCCTTTGCCCTAATAACTGAATTGGTGACGTGAACCTTGAAAGCGTAGAGATCTTCTGTGCCGTGTTGAAGATGCGTGTGAAGCATCTATGTTGTATAATTCGTAGTTTCTTTGCAGCACCGTCACCTTTGAAACATTGTCCGCTGTCATGGCTGCAAGTGTCTTTAGTCCAAACAGTAACCGCAGCTTGATTAGCTCGTGCAGGCAAACATCCGTGTTTCTGTAATTCACGGTCTCTGATAACTTAAGATTCAGACGTTCAGGAGGTTTCTAAGGGGAGACAAACTATTCAGAGAAGTAGAGAACTTTGTTCTCGACTAACTGACCCTTTCAGACCTGCTGTTTTCTCACGTCGACCTTCACTGGTAATATCTTCATTGTGTCCACGGTGTGAATGTACGGAAACACCCTCTCAGTGAAAGTGTGTGTGAATGTGTGTATGTGTGAGTTAGTATCGGGGTCAGAGAACGACAGCTTTCCTTTGTTCCAGTCCAGATTCACTCGGATCCTCTGGAGCTTCCTCTGCAGAACCACATCAGTAGATGGAGCTGGTAGAGAACGTGCTGAGTATTTACCTTTATAGGACAATAATCTCCATAATCCAGACCCAATAAGTCCCTTCCTGTGGACAGACTCTGCTAACACGCTGTGTGTGTGTGTGTGTGTGTGTGTGTGTGTGTGTGTGTGTGTGTGTGTTTGGTGTTGTGTGTTTGAACAAGCAACTTAAAACAGCTTTAAGAGCGTGGCGTGGCGTTCAGTCTGGCATTGTCGGCGCTCTGACAGAAGAACAGGTTGTGTTGAAGGTCAGACGAGTTTTTTTAAACCCTCAAAGCTGAGAGACGTTCGAGGGACACTTCACCTGCTCTACCTGGGGGCCAATTTAAAATCAACAGGAGGCCAGGGGCCAGTCACAATAGTGGCCCCAAACATGTGTCTGGGATTTTAAGACATTTCTAAGATTTCAGGACATTTCTAGGATTTTTTAAGAAAAGTTGTCATATTTTGGGACATTTTAAGGATTTATGGACGTTTTATTTTTGGGCATTTTTAGGGACATTTCTCTGATTTTTGAACATTTCTAGTATTTTAGGATGTTTGGATTTAGGATTCTTTAAGCCTAAATAGAGTCACCAGCTAACATTAGCCTATAAAATGAACTAACTTTTCACAGACTTTTAATGTCACCATGGAACTTTAATATCATTGACATTAAACCTGCAGCCCACGGGCCAAATCTTAATTACTGCCCCTGACAGGGCCCCTGGTGGCCCTCCAATAATTTTTTTAAATCGACAGTAAAAATAAAGTGAGTGACTCTTCATAAACGCATCAGCAGAGTGTGTAAGTCTTTCAAAAAATGTCTTTCAAAAAAAATGTCCCAAATTCTGAATAATGTCCTCAAATTCAAGGAAACATCCTAAAATCTTGAAAAATGTCCTATAGTTCAGGAAAATGTCCTAAAATCCCAGAAATGTCCTACAATTCTGGAGAAAGTGTCCCCCAGCAGGTGGACTGTCCCTGCTGTACAGTCCGTGGCGGTGTCGTGTCGGTGCAGCTGACCTGTTTCCACACGCTGGCGTTGGAGATCTGCAGTGACGGGGAGCTGGCGTGGAACCGGGCAAGATCCGACAGAACCGGAGAACTCATAAAAATAGGCCTGGGACGCCGGAAAGATCCCATCCTGCACCCTGGCTGCTGAGGAGAGGAAAGAGGCGGTTTTGTAGAGCGTCATCAGCATATCATCAACAAAGCACGGCGTCAATCTGTGGTCAAAATCCAGCTTCAGCGTTCAAATATTCAACAAACGTCAGGTCTGAAATATCAGACACTGAACTGAACACTGAAGGCTCCAAGAAAAAAAAAAAGAACAGCAGATTTTTTTAACTGTCAAGTGCAGTTTTTACTGATGATACTCTCAAAAAAGGAGAGAGACACGGTGATGACGAAGCAAAAAAAAAATGTTTTTCCATTTCTTAAAAAACCTGTGAAGAAGGCACAGAGCAAAAAAGCAGAACAAAATGAAAACAAAACCTGAATTTGTAATAAATAAAATAAATGAATATTTCTTTACAAAGGTTTAAAAAAAAAAAAACCTGAAAAAATATACTTTTACTTCATATACTTTTTTTTTCCTAGCTTTTTAAAAAAAAATGTTTTCTAAAATCTAATTATTTATTTCTTAGTGAAACATTTATTAGAAAGTTGCTCATTACCTTTTTTTGCCTTTTTTTTTTTTTTTCCCGTGTTTTTGAAAGATGCCAATTTGATTTGAGTTCAAAGGTTTAAATACAGGCTTAATTAAAAATAAGCAGAGCTAATGCAAGACAACTACACTTACGTTTTACATGTAATAAAAAGCTTCAAAAAACTTGGGCTACTCCAATAAAAAACCATATGATTAAAGTGCTGGGTGAGAAGTCAGTTTTAAAGTATTTGCAGCAGCTGAACGTGGAGACGTTCAGCAGTGACGGGAGCGGACATTACGTCAACGTGTCGGCCGGGGACGGGCCTCCTGACAGCCGCTGCGTGCAGGTTGGACTTCCTGTTGTCAAGCAGCCTTGATTCATTTAGAAACACTGAAAACAAACATGCCGCTTCCTGTGCAGCGGCGCTGACCCGAGATCAGCCGGTTTATTTTTTTTGGGCGCTGAGGCCTCGGTCTGCAGGAACCACAGACGCTCTGCAGGAACCACAGACGCTCTGTGACGGACGGCGTTCACACTCAACTCATCTCTGAGCAGAAACACTGTCCACTTTACTGTCTGTCATTCAATATTTAGTCTGTTTTTCCGTCTGTCTGAGCCACCGATGTAATTTGGGGCTCCGTGGGAAAAACTTTGACAAAACTGTGACATGTTGTCTCTGTCACACTGAAGGGACAAACGTGGAGGAGACATAAATTCTCATGTCTCACAGGTCTGTGCAGGAAGCAGCTGCAGTCAGGACGACAGAGGGACGACAGACAGATACACAGAGGGACAACAGAGGGACCACAGAGGGACCAAAGGAGAGACAGCTGACACACAGAGGGACCACAGAGGGACAACAGAGGGACAACAGAGGGACAACAGAGGGACAATGACATCAGGGGACCACAGAGGGACCTTTCACAGAGGGACTACACACATAATTTTGGACCACAGAGGGATGATACAACAGAGGGACGCAGAGTTTTTGAAGCAAATGCTTAAACAAAAACAAAAATTTTAAGGTTCAATTCAGTTTACGATTTTTTTTACGCTACAATTATGTGAATGAATTGTTTTTTGATGTACCCACGTCCAATCCACCAGAGACCGGGAAACAGAAACCCACAGGAGGACCAAACACACCGGGGCCGGGGGGGCAGGGGGGCCATTTTTCAGGATTTTAGGACATTAGGGTCTTGTCTCGGCCCTCTGCTGTCGGGGGTTTAGTCTATGTTGATGCTGTGTTTACACACAACTTGCACTTCTTATGGAGACTAAAAAGGACTAAAACTTATTTTATTTTTTTTTTTTTAAAATTATAAAATGTACATTAGAAAATGGTTTGGGGGGGGCAGCAGGGACCCTATCTGGGGCCAGATCTGGCCCGCGGGCCGTAGATTGAGCCTCAGTGAGGTGCAGCCTCTCGCTGTGACTCTGCAGCTGCAGATCACTGCAGCAGCTTCACACCTTCACTGAAGCTTCAGCCACAAGCAGGCAGATGAAAAAACGACAGTCGAGCGTCTAACACAAAAAAAAACAGTCTGACAGAGACGGAGACGTCTCGCTGTCTCGCTGTCTCTGCTCTGCGGTGCAGCTGCTGCTGTAAAAAAGGGACAGATACATGTAAATTTTCTCTTCTTTTCTGTCTGCGTTCAGGACTCTCATGAGGCTGCAGTCGACCTCAGAGCACGGGTCTCCCAACGTCCAGGACACCCAGGTGGCTGTTGGGATCTAACAGCCCCGTGTGTGTTCCCGCGCCCGCCCCGGCTGTGCCATCTCATCTGATCCTGGCCAATGAGAGGCCCCGTGCTGACCGGCAACAAACAACACAAACAACTTTTTTTGTTTTTTTTGGTGTGTTCCTGCCAGAGAGCGAGGAGGTGAACTCACACTGATCCGTCTCTGAGCCGACGCCTCCTCTGCACCGCCTCCTCTGCACCGCCTCCTCTGCACCGCCTCTTCTGCACCGCCTCCTCTACGTTTACGCTTTCTGCGTCTTTAAAAATGTCACAAACTGCGTCTTTGAAATGCAAATTTCAATCTTTGTAATAACCAAACAAAAATACCCAACTGTGATTTGTGGTTATGGCCACTTTACAGGCTGTAAAATATATCATACATTAAATATTTTTTCTGCTTTCTGCTCTGTGTTATTTTTGAGTTGTCAATTTTTTTTTTTAACCAACATCAGTCGTAATCATAAATCTCAAATATTTCATTATTTTCAGAATTTTCAAATTTTAACCCTTTAAATGCCAGGTTTTTGTCATGATGTCACAATGTTTTTAGATGAAATATGAATGATGTGTCCTACTGTCAGTCAGTGTGTGTGAGTGTAGCTGCTGACAGTCTGGGATATGTCAGTGTGCGAGTGTAGCTGCTGACAGTCTGGGATACGTCAGTGTGCGAGTGTAGCTGCTGACAGTCTGGGATACGTCAGTGTGTGAGTGTAGCTGCTGACAGTCTGGGATACGTCAGTGATCAGCAGCTACAGTGACTGTGACGGCTCACCGTGTGGAAAAAGCAGAAAAAAACTAAAAATCTATCAAAAGAACAACCAAAACAAAACATCTCAGCAGTCTGAAAACAGAAAAAAGGTGCCGAGTCAGCAGCTCGTCACGCAGTTGAGTGTGTGTGTGTGTGTGTGTGTGTGTGTGTTTTGTTTAAAAAAAAAACCCTGTGCACAAACAGTCCTGTTCCCACACACAACCTGGAGTCCCTGTCATGACACACGTGAGTTACACACTCTGCTGATGCGTTTGTGCCACGTTCGAGACGATGATCGAGTTTGAGCTGCTCTGATAAAAATTGGGCCATAGGTGTCATCGTGTGTGTGTGTGTGTGTGTGTGTGTGTGTGTGTGTGTGTGTGTGTGTTTAGCCTTCACCATGACAACCCATCTGGTAGACCATCAAAAATCAGTCATCAAAAAAAAAAAGTCAATCCCCCGCCTCATCATCACCCTCCCCCCGGTCACTGAGACGTCCATCAGTCTGTGATGTGGAGTTCAGACGGACTTCAGTTTGTCATGTGAAACGTGACCTCACACAGAGTCACCGCCACGTCACGCTGCGATGATAAAACTTTTATCACACTTCAAACACAGACAGTTTTAATTGAATGCTATCGTTCCTAAATGTCAAAATGTCCTGAAATGTCCTTAGAAACACATCCTGTGAGAAATGTCCTAAAGTCCTAGAAATGTCCTCAAATCTAAGAAATGTCCTCAAATCTAAGAAATGTCCTGAAATCCTGAGAAACGTATGGGGCTGCTGAGACTGGCCTTCTGTCATTTTAAACAGTAGATTTTTCCATTTAGCCAAAAACAAAGAGAGAGGAAGCAAACCAGGAGCCGGCGTCCTCTGTGGACACGGAGAGACTCAGCACCTGTCCATCAAAATCCAGCAGGTCACCTGACAAAGCAGACTGAGCTCGACTCGATCAAATCAACTTTTTAAATGCGTCTCTCTACTCGAGGAAACTCCTGAAACTAATTTTATTAACCCTTTAGTGGCCTGTTAGTCTCATTTTAGTCTCTTTTCTTCTTCCTGTTGTGATAACTGTGTGTGTGTTGATGCATGTGTCCTAAATGTAGTCCAGATTGTGTATTTGAGTGTAATCAGTGAATTTGCAGCTCAGCTCCTACAATAAGTCTAAAATACACTGTGGAAACTAAATAGTTACATTCAGACTGTTCAGGTCCAAAAATGCTCCATTGAAACCCATTCAAACTGACATTTTTGATCCCACAGCCATCAGAGCAGAAAAACAGTCTCTTTTCCTCTTCAGGTTTAATTTAAAGTTTTACTATTTCTTTGCAATTTGCAGAACACTTCTTGCAAAGTGGCTCATCGTCTTTTTTGCACGTCTTTGAAAGAAATCACACCTTTTTGCTCAAGTTTCAAAGATTTAAATGCACTTAAAAGGCGTCTGAATGCAGCACAAGAAAGCTGGTGTCCGTCACAGTTTCAAAGGTTTAACCCTTTAAAAATCAGAGCACAATGGCTTGATTTCTCTCAAAAAAACACGTGAAGACGGCAAAGAGCAGCAAGAGAAAAGACTGAAACATTGTCAAGAAAGTATTCAAAAAGTACAAGACAATGACCACAAAACAAGTGAATATTTGCATAAAAACAATAAAGTTTATCAGTTTGAACATTACATATCTTGTCTTTGTGGTGTATTCAATTGAATATAGGTTGAAAAGGATTTGCAAATCACTGTATTCTGTTTTTATTTACGTTTTACACAACGTCCCAGCTTCATTGGAATTAGGGTTTGTACTAATTTCCTGCAGTTTGTGGAATATTTCTTACTAAGTACTAAGTTGCTCATTGTCTTTTTTTCATATTTATAAAAAGAAATTGTACCATTTTGCCCAGAGTTCAAAGGGTTAAATACTTGTGAAAGGCGTCTGAAAGCAGCACAGAGGGTTAATGCATGTTGAATTTTGACTGTGCCGTGTTGAGACAGTGTCTTTGCTTGTTTGTTTGTTTGTTTGTTTGTTTGTTTTTTGTGAGATAGTAATTGGCTTCATTATTTCACCATAAAGAAAAATCTGATTTCATTTGACATCTTTGTATTTTTTGTGTTTTAAATCTGCTTTAAACTGTTTAAAACCACCATCATCTGTCCGTGACCTTCGTGCTTCGGCTGTGTCTGTTGGTTCCTACGTTTCCCAGAATGCCATGGGATAATACTATAATTAGTGGAGAAGCTTGCGTCTGAAATTATGGTGAAATTAAGATCAGAGAGTTTTTTGTTTTCTTTTTAGTCTACAATGTGTGAGTCACAAAGTGCGAGCCGTCCCGTCGCTGCAGTGCATTCTGGTCTTTTTCTCCTCATGTGGTCAGAGAAGGCGGGGCGGGCTCTCTCGCTGTTCTTCTTCTGTGGTAGATGTCTCCCTCTACGCCTGCTGAACGTGGCGGCTCCACGCAGGAGCCAAAACCTCACGTTTAAGATCACGGAAACTTTTTCTGACAGAAAACTCTGACGTCACGTTTCCTGCACGCGCTGATCAACAGGAAACAGAGACAGAAAGAAAAACCGCAGAACGGAGCCGTGACGAGAGCTGAATACTTTATATCACTGATACTCAACTTGTGGCCTGAGGGCCAAATCTGGCCCCCAACAGGGTGCTGAGTGGCCCCCCAAACCACCGACTGATACACAATCAAAATAAAGTGATTCACACTGAGAATTGTTTTTTGTACTTTGTTTACATAAGGTGCCAAATCACCAAAAAGTTATAAAGAAAAAAAAATCACAGAAGAATTTAAGAAAAGTATAAAAGAGAAAAAAATATTGAAAACATTTTAAAGAAAAATGCCAACCGTTTTTAAAGAAAACAAATGACCGATCATTTTAAAAGGAAAAAAAATCGCCTGAAGTTTCAAAGCAAAAAAAAAAATTTTTTTTAAATGTAAAGAAAAACATTTGCCAAAAGTTTTTTTTTTTAAATTACAAAGAAAGAAAAAAACTGACAAAACTTATAAAAGAAAAAAATCAGCACCATGTTCTCTTTAAAACAATTGAATTGTATGATTGTAGATATTGTAGATCGTAGATATTTTTTGCAGCGCTCCGGGCTAAAGCCCCCGCGGTCCTCTGACGGAAGAAAAACGCCCCTGCTCACCTCCGCCAGCCTGACTGTGCGCGCGGACCTGTTGCTCCAGAGCGAGCTTCAGTCTCAAAGCGTCGAAATAAGTTGTGTTTTCTGCAGAGATGTTTTAAAAACTGCAGGTTCAGCTGTCGGTATGTTTGTCGTGTTCGCTGTGAGGACTCACCGCTGCAGCCGCGCCGGTCCCGATCCGCCGGTCCCGATCCGCCGGTCCCGATCCGCCGCACAGAGGCCGGCCAGAGCCAGCTCAGCGCCGCCCGAAGCGTCTCATTCCCCGGCTCAGACCCGCAGCTCAGACCCGCAGCTCAGACCCGGCTCACCTCCGGATCATCCGGCTCTCAGTCTGCACGCAGCGGCGCTCCGACACACACACACAAACAAACAAATAAACAAACAAACAAACAATCACGCAAACAAACACACAATCACACAAACAATCACGCAAACAAACAAACAAACACACAATCAGTGAGCAGTTTGCAGTGCGCGGGTGTGTGAGCCGCAGTCTGACACCCGAGCTGGTTCAAACATCAGAGATCTGATCTCAGATCTGCAGCTGATCAGCAGCCCGCTCACACTTCCTGTCTCAGCCTTCAAAGTAAAAGTCCTGCTGCACACTTCAAAGTTTTTGTGTCGTTCACAAAAATCACAAGACGCAGCGATGACGACATCAGACCTCAGAGCTCAGGCTCCTCCCACTAATGCTCACTCAATTAAAAAAAAGAAGAAGACTTAACATTTAAACAGTGTGACTCAACCTGCTGTGTTTGGGGGCCACTTATGCTAAATGACGGGGGGCCAGGGGCCAGTCACAGCAGCCCCAAACATGTTTCCACAATTTTAGGACATTTCTAGGAATTCCTTTAGGACATTCCTGAGATTTTAGGACATCTTGGGGGGGGGGGTTTCAGGACATTTCCAGGATATTAGGACATTTCCAGGTTTTTGGGACATTTTTAGGATTTTAGGAAATTTTAGGACTTTAGGACGTTTTTAGGGGTTTAGGATGTTTCTAAGGTTTTACGACATTTGGGGGATTTTAGGACATTTCAAAGATTTTAGGGCGTTTAGGGTTCAGGGTAGAAACATGATATAGTGCAGAAATATTAACTCTGACAAAAACCACAAGAGCCGCACCCTCAACTAAAACCTCTCAGATCTAATTTCCCTCTAAATTTAATGGGATCTCAAACATGTCAGGAACAGAGGTAACCATTTTATAATTAATAACAATTATAATCTCTTCTTTTCTCATTATCACTTCAATATGATTATTTTCTTCATAGTTTAACAAACAAAAAAAGTGCCCTTATCCATATTAATGTCCTCAAACTTGTTTTGCCTCAAACCCAAATATGTTTGAATGTAATTAAAAAAAACTTTTATATAAAAAATAATCACATTATCAAAGTAGTTCCTAAAGTTTATGTCTTGATTGAGTGATTATGTAATTATGTCACAGGTCTAAAATAATAATTTGATCAAAACATTTTCTTTATGTTTTTCACATTTTTGACATGAAATAATTTAACTAATACAAAACTGGTTACACTTTTATTGTGGAGGTACGTACCAGACTTCCGGTCCCAGTCTTTTTTCAGCTTGACTCTCAGACTGATTCAGAAAACTTCATCTGATCAATATTCATGATCAATCACAAATAATAATCAAAAATAATCAAAAGAGGAAGTTACTCCATGACAAAAAAAAAAAAAAATGAAATAAAATGAGAAATATTTTACAGTTTCATGTTTTTGTGTTTATTTAGAAGAAAAATGTGTCTTTTTCCGACAGCAGAGAGCTTCTCTGGGATTTGAGGAAATTTGGGGGGCCCAAAAGATTTGAAGAAAATCAAATCACCAAACGGGTTTTTTTTTTCAAATCACCAACATTTAAAAAAAAAAAAAAAAGGAAAAAATAATTTTTTTTGTTGTTTTTAATTGTTGGTCATTTAAAAACTTTTCAGCAATGTTTTTTTTTTTTTCAAACTTTGTGACTTTTTTTTCTATGAATTTGAATTAATTATTTCTCTTTAAAATGTGGTGATCTCTAAAAAATGTTGATATTTTTTCCTCGTAACTTTTTTGACTTTTTTTGTCAGAAAATTTTGCTTATCTTTAAAAACTTTTGTCAATTTTCTTTTTCTTTTAAATGTTTGCTGATTTTTTTTTCCTTTCGATTTTTGTTTTTAAAGAAGACGTGCCTTCCAAACCACAAATGTGTCCGCCAAAATCAAAAATCACCAAAACAACATAATCTGTCTCAGCCAGAAACTACAAAAAAAACAGAAATTGTCATTGGATTGTCACATTTCTGATGGTCCTTGAACACATCATGTGGGGTCGACAGTCACTCAGAGGCTCAAGGACAAAAGTCAGGAATATTTGTAGTTTTGAGGAGGGAAAAAAAAAAAAAAAAAAAAAAACATCCCCTCTTCTGATCAAGAACAAGCTCTTGCACCTATTCTTTTTTTAAAAAAATAATTAATAAAAAAAAATATTATCAAAATCAAAACTGAAACTTTCAATATCATAAACAGCTAGTTTATATATTTTTAAAAACTTTTGTTTTTGTTTTGGTTTTTTTTTTTTTACAAAATTTCCTTGGAAGAAACACTTATTCTCAGTTTTCAGTGTGTGAGAGAGTCTGCAGAAACCAGTCAGTCCTCAGAAAGAAAGAAACTGTTTTATTAAAAAAATAAAAAGCAGCTGATCCTAGGGCAGCGTTTCCTCGTCACCACGGAGGAAGCTGAGCAGAATATTAACCATCGGCTGAAGGAGGCAGATAGTATTTCTACTCTATAGTAGTACTTTTACTGCATTAAAAGATCTGAGTGCTTCTGAGTATGTTGCATGTGTACAGGTTCATCGATGGTTCATTGATTTATTATTGAATAAAAACGAATTTATTTACATTTGTCCCTGTTTGAAGAGGTTATCATGACATGAAAAAAAAAACGCTTAAACATTAACATAATAACAGAAATGTTACATTGTTTTGGGAAATGTTACATTGTTTTGGGAAATGTTACGTTGTTTTGGGAAATGTTACGCTGTTTTGGGAAATGTTACATTGTTTTGGGAAATGTTACGTTGTTTTGGGAAATGTTACGTTGTTTTGGGAAATGTTACGCTGTTTTGCGAAATGTTACGTTGTTTGGGAAATGTTACGTTGTTGTTTTGGGAAATGTTACGTTACGTTGTTGTTTTGGGAAATGTTACATTGTTTTGGGAAATGTTACATTGTTTTGGGAAATGTTACGTTGTTGTTTTGGGAAATGTTACATTGTTTTGGGAAATGTTATGCTGTTTTGGGAAATGTTACGTTGTTTTGGGGAAATGTTACATTGTTTTGGGAAATGTTTGTGCTGTTTTGGGAAATGTTACGTGTTACGTTGTTTTGGGAAATGTTGGTGTGTTTTAGGAAAAAGGTTGAAATGTTTTTGGGAAATGTCATAACTGAGGAAAGTTTTTTTCAGAAATGTAGCGTTTTGAGGAATGATGTTTTATTTTTTTGGAAATTCTGTCATGTTTTCAGAAATCATGTGTTTCTGTTTGTTTAGATTCAAAGTTATCAAGATAACTTTTTCCTACAAGGCCAGATTTGGGGTCAGTTTTGGGGTCAGTTTGGGGGTCAGTTTTGGGGCCAGTTTTGGGGCCAGTTTTGGGTCAGTTTGGGGGTCAGTTTGGGGGTCAGTTTTGGGGCCAGTTTTGGGGCCAGTTTGGGGGTCAGTTTGGGGGTCAGTTTTGGGGCCAGTTTTGGGGCCAGTTTTGGGGTCAGTTTGGGGGCCAGTTTTGGGGTCAGTTTTGGGGTCAGTTTGGGGGTCAGTTTTGGGGCCAGTTTTGGGGCCAGTTTTGGGGTCAGTTTGGGGGCCAGTTTTGGGGCCAGTTTTGGGGCCAGTTTTGGGGTCAGTTTGGGGGCCAGTTTTGGGGTCAGTTTTGGGGTCAGTTTGGGGGGTCAGTTTGGGGGCCAGTTTTGGGGGGGCAGTTTTGGGGCAGTTTTGGGGTCAGTTTGGGGGCCAGTTTTGGGGTCAGTTTTGGGGTCAGTTTGGGGGTCAGGTGGATCCCTGCAGCAGCTGGACTGCAGCCTCCTTGTTGTGCCTCCTGGCCTCCTGCAGAGGAGAGCTCCCCCACCTGGTGGAGAGACAGAACTACATTAACACGTAGACGATGAAGGTGCTGCAGGTGAGGACGGAGACACCTGAGGGGACAGTGGATGTCCACCTGCTCACTGACTGGAGACATTTTGGTTTGAAAACTCTGATTTGGTCCTTTTGGTTTTGTCCACAGAGTCGGTGGGTGTTTTAACGCGAGCGACGCCGAGCTGCTGTTTGAATATTTCATCTGTTTTCTGAGTCGCTGCTGCTTATTTACATCTGAACTGTAAACAGAGCTTCGGATGCTCTGTTTTAACCCTTTAGTGCCACTTTAACATCACACACTCTCCTTTTCAAAACCAAACTTTAAAAAAACATTATACATTAAAAATTATTTTTTAATTCATTAAGTTATTTTTTTAACCAACATCAGTCCCAATCATAAATATAACATTTTTATGAATTTTAACCCTTTATATGCTAGGTTTTTGTCATGATGCCACAAAAAAAAAACGATGAATTATGTTTCAAAATAGAAAAAAATAAAATGATTAAAATGTATTTATTTGTTAATTTATTATGTTTTTGCTTATTTTAAGGTCATTTTCATTTAATTTTTTAACTAATTTCTCACAAGTTTGCATGTTATTTCTTTTGGAGTTGCTCGTCATCACCTCACCTGTCCCTGAGGGCGGGGTTTGCTCCGGCGTTCTCCAACAAGAAGCAAGAAGATGGATGACTCAGCAGTGACCTTCGGCGGCCGCCACGTGCAGAGCCGACCTGCCGTCATAATCGACGGCGTTTACATCGACTCCAGACAGGAAGTACCTGCAGACAACCACAGAAGAAGCCACTGCTTCATCCTCAGAAATCAATGTTTTTCAATTATTATTTATGACCAAGAAAAAGGAAAAAAGAAAAACAAAATTCCAAAAATTCAATATTTTGAAAGAAAACAATTGTCAAAAGTTTCTTTTTAAATCACCAAAAAATGACCAAAAAAAATCACCAATAAAAAAAAAATCCCAACAAATTTTAAAGGCTAGAAAACAGTCCCCCCAAAAATGTAAAGAAAAATAAAGTTGCCATTTGAACAAGTAAAATGGCCAAAAAATAAAGAGAAAATAAGATTTTTAAAAAATCACCCAAATTTTTTTTTAAAATTCACCAAAAATGTTAGAAGAAAAAAAAAAAACTGCTAGAACTTTTTAAAGAAACCAAGACTTCATAACCAACTGACCATCAGCTGTTTTTGTTTGTTAGTTTTAACACCATAATTAGCTCGTTATATGGAGATCTAGGGAAAATATATATATGTATATCTGCATATACATATATATATAAAACACAAAGTGGTTGTATAATGTTGTACTGTTACCTCCTCAGGGCCTGGACGTTCCCTTTAAAAGCCGCAAGCAGGACGTTCATGATCTGGTATCCCTGCAGACAAGAGGGGTTTGTTTGTTTGTTTGTTTGTTTGTTTGCGAGTGTGTAAACTGGTCTGGGATCAGCGTGAAGCTGCAGCAGTGACCTCAGATTCAGTCTTCCACTGTCTGTAGGCCAGAATCTGTCTGAACGGAGTCCTGATGTCAAAACTGTGCAGCTGAAACGTGGAAATCAGCTCCTGAAAAATACAAATGTCTCAGCGTCACTGATGGACCACAGACACGTCTCCTCTGTCTGTCCCCGTCCCCACTACTCAACTCTACTGCAGAGACACTCAAACCTCAGCTCAGGGGCCCCACTGCACAATGACAGGAGACCAGGGGCCACTCTGCACAATGACAGGAGACCAGGGGCCACACCGCACAATGACAGGAGACCAGGGGCCACACCGCACAATGACAGGAGACCAGGGGCCACTCTGCACAATGACAGGAGACCAGGGGTCACTCTGCACAATGACAGGAGACCAGGGGCCACTCTGCACAATGACAGGAGACCAGGGGTCACTCTGCACAATGACAGGAGACCAGGGGCCACTCTGCACAATGACAGGAGACCAGGGGCCACTCTGCACAATGACAGGAGACCAGGGGCCACTCTGCACAATGACAGGAGACCAGGGGCCACTCTGCACAATGACAGGAGACCAGGGGTCACTCTGCACAATGACAGGAGACCAGGGGTCAGTCGTAGCAGCCTCACACATGGCTCTGGGATTTTAGGACGTTCGGGGTTTTGGAATGTTTCCTCCAGGATTATTGTTTGTATATTTCTGGGATTTTAGGATTTTTTTCAGAATTCAGGATGTTTCTAGGATTTCAGGACAATTTTAGGATTTCTTTTAGGATATTTCTGGGATTGTAGGATGTTTCAAGGATTTTTGGACATATGTAGGATATAAGGACATTTTTAGGTTTTCAGGATGTTTCTCAGATTTTAAACGTTGACTCACTCATTTTTCATGTGAATTAGAAAATGGCTGAGCGGCCACTCAGAACCCTGTCAGGCCCAGATTTGGCCCACGGGCCGTAGGTTGAGTATCTCTGCTTTAAACGTTAGCTCAGTTTTGAGTGAGTACCATTAAAGGTCTGAATGGAATAAAATTATTTCAGCAGCGATCGGAGGGGCGGGGTTACCTGGCAGAAGTGGACGGCCCTCCACGGGTTCCCGCAGGCGTCCGTCTCCGGAGAGAGCGCCACCAGACCCAAAACACCAGGAACCACCGCCAGCAGGGAGCCGTGGCTGCTGGACACGGCCGGGACCGACGTCTGCAACCAGAAACAGACCAACATGAAAATATACGACACGTACAGAAATCACAGGTGACGACTGAACTTACAGACTAAACCTGCAGCAGCTGTGACTCAGACTGACACAGCAAAACAGATTTAACAAATATTCACCATACACCATCAGATTTAGAGGAGGTATTCAGATCCTATTCTCTTCTTAAAGTACTACAACCACGTGGTAAAAATACTCAATTACAAAACAACAGTCCAGCATTGAAAAAATCTGATTTCTTTTTCTGTCTTTTAGTTTCTGATGTCTTTTCAGGGATTTTTATTTTGGTGGGCCTGCTGGTTTGGAGGCATGTTTTCTTTAAAAATGACCCAAAATTTACAATAAATAAATAAAATTGCCCAATTTTTTTTTATTATTACCAAAAGTTTTAATTTTGATTTTTTTTAAATCATCAAACATTTTAAAAGAGAAATAAATTGTTTGGGTTTTTTTTTTTTTTTTTTACAGAGGGGCGGGATAAGCCTCCAACATGCTCAAATCCTGGAAACGGCCCTGCTCAGTAAAAACCCGACTCTCTAAAGTTTAACATCTGGACCCTAAATGTCTCCTGCTGATTGGCTCAGAGCAGCTGTGAGGTCATCACTCGTGTAGGTGTTTAACTGATGGCGGCGGGAGGCGGGACCTTGTAGTGGAAGGTGGTGGAGTAATCCTTCATTCCCGCCACCTGCATCATGGACAGCATGCTCCGCGTTGCCGCCGGCGACAGCACCTGGTCACCTGACAGCGGGCAGAGGCCGCCGTTGGCTAACGAGGCGGCCATGGCGGCTCCGGATTCGCAGGTGATTTCTGTGGAGGCGCACTGTGAGACGGCAGAGACGACGTCAACAACACAACGTTCAAGTCAATATCAACTGGACCCTTTTCCAAACCATCATAACTATTGGACATTTTTTCAAATTATACAAAAAAGCTGAAAGAAAAAGTCTAAGAACAATGATATTAATGGACGTTCCTACAGCTTAACCCTGTGAAACCTGAAGCAAACAGACTTGACTCAGAAACATGGGAAGAAGGCAAAGAGTAAATGAGCAGAGAAATGAGCCCGAAAATGAGCAAGAAATTAATTTAAAAGCAAAAGAAAAAGAAATAAAATTTGCTGAAAATAATTAACTGAATGAATAACTTAAAAATAATTATTCTCTAACATTATTATGATAATTAAGATTGTAGTTTTCTGGATATTCCTTCCTAGCCTTCAAAATAAATTATATAATTGTATTTTTTTAATCTCATTTTCTACATTTCACACCAGCTGGCTCATTGCCTTTTTGACATTTACTTTTATAACTCAAACCAATTTGCTCAGAGTTAACCCTTTAAAACCTGAGCAAGTTAGTTTGATTTCTGTGCAGAACACGGGAGGAAGGCGATGAGCAACTTAAGAAGAAATGATCCCAAAATTAGCCAGAAATTAGTAAAAAGTACAAGAAAGTTTTTTTGATAATTTACAAACAAAGTGCTTATATTTTACTTTTCAAAACCTTTTTCTTTATTATTGTTTGTAAATTATCAAAAAACTTTCTTGTACTTTTTACTAATTTCTGGCTAATTTTGGGATCATTTCTTCTTAAGTTGCTCATCGCCTTCCTCCCGTGTTCTGCACAGAAATCAAACTAACTTGCTCAGGTTTTAAAGGGTTAACTCTGAGCAAATTGGTTTGAGTTATAAAAGTAAATGTCAAAAAGGCAATGAGCCAGCTGGTGTGAAATGTAGAAAATGAGATTAAAAAAATACAATTATATAATTTATTTTGAAGGCTAGGAAGGAATATCCAGAAAACTACAATCTTAATTATCATAATAATGTTAGAGAATAATTATTTTTAAGTTATTCATTCAGTTAATTATTTTCAGCAAATTTTATTTCTTTTTCTTTTGCTTTTAAATTAATTTCTTGCTCATTTTCGGGCTCATTTCTCTGCTCATTTACTCTTTGCCTTCTTCCCATGTTTCTGAGTCAAGTCTGTTTGCTTCAGGTTTCACAGGGTTAAGCTGTAGGAACGTCCATTAATATCATTGTTCTTAGACTTTTTCTTTCAGCTTTTTTGTATAATTTGAAAAAATGTCCAATAGTTATGATGGTTTGGAAAAGGGTCCAGTTGATATTGACTTGAACGTTGTGTTTGTTGACGTCGTCTCTGCCGTCTCACAGTGCGCCTCCACAGAAATCACCTGCGAATCCGGAGCCGCCATGGCCGCCTCGTTAGCCAACGGCGGCCTCTGCCCGCTGTCAGGTGACCAGGTGCTGTCGCCGGCGGCAACGCGGAGCATGCTGTCCATGATGCAGGTGGCGGGAATGAAGGATTACTCCACCACCTTCCACTACAAGGTCCCGCCTCCCGCCGCCATCAGTTAAACACCTACACGAGTGATGACCTCACAGCTGCTCTGAGCCAATCAGCAGGAGACATTTAGGGTCCAGATGTTAAACTTTAGAGAGTCGGGTTTTTACTGAGCAGGGCCGTTTCCAGGATTTGAGCATGTTGGAGGCTTATCCCGCCCCTCTGTAGAAAAAAAAAAAAAAAAACCCAAACAATTTATTTCTCTTTTAAAATGTTTGATGATTTAAAAAAAATCAAAATTAAAACTTTTGGTAATAATAAAAAAAATTGGGCAATTTTATTTATTTATTGTAAATTTTGGGTCATTTTTAAAGAAAACATGCCTCCAAACCAGCAGGCCCACCAAAATAAAAATCCCTGAAAAGACATCAGAAACTAAAAGACAGAAAAAGAAATCAGATTTTTTCAATGCTGGACTGTTGTTTTGTAATTGAGTATTTTTACCACGTGGTTGTAGTACTTTAAGAAGAGAATAGGATCTGAATACCTCCTCTAAATCTGATGGTGTATGGTGAATATTTGTTAAATCTGTTTTGCTGTGTCAGTCTGAGTCACAGCTGCTGCAGGTTTAGTCTGTAAGTTCAGTCGTCACCTGTGATTTCTGTACGTGTCGTATATTTTCATGTTGGTCTGTTTCTGGTTGCAGACGTCGGTCCCGGCCGTGTCCAGCAGCCACGGCTCCCTGCTGGCGGTGGTTCCTGGTGTTTTGGGTCTGGTGGCGCTCTCTCCGGAGACGGACGCCTGCGGGAACCCGTGGAGGGCCGTCCACTTCTGCCAGGTAACCCCGCCCCTCCGATCGCTGCTGAAATAATTTTATTCCATTCAGACCTTTAATGGTACTCACTCAAAACTGAGCTAACGTTTAAAGCAGAGATACTCAACCTACGGCCCGTGGGCCAAATCTGGGCCTGACAGGGTTCTGAGTGGCCGCTCAGCCATTTTCTAATTCACATGAAAAATGAGTGAGTCAACGTTTAAAATCTGAGAAACATCCTGAAAACCTAAAAATGTCCTTATATCCTACATATGTCCAAAAATCCTTGAAACATCCTACAATCCCAGAAATATCCTAAAAGAAATCCTAAAATTGTCCTGAAATCCTAGAAACATCCTGAATTCTGAAAAAAATCCTAAAATCCCAGAAATATACAAACAATAATCCTGGAGGAAACATTCCAAAACCCCGAACGTCCTAAAATCCCAGAGCCATGTGTGAGGCTGCTACGACTGACCCCTGGTCTCCCTGTCATTGTGCAGAGTGACCCCTGGTCTCCTGTCATTGTGCAGAGTGGCCCCTGGTCTCCTGTCATTGTGCAGAGTGGCCCCTGGTCTCCTGTCATTGTGCAGAGTGGCCCCTGGTCTCCTGTCATTGTGCAGAGTGGCCCCTGGTCTCCTGTCATTGTGCAGAGTGACCCCTGGTCTCCTGTCATTGTGCAGAGTGGCCCCTGGTCTCCTGTCATTGTGCAGAGTGACCCCTGGTCTCCTGTCATTGTGCAGAGTGGCCCCTGGTCTCCTGTCATTGTGCGGTGTGGCCCCTGGTCTCCTGTCATTGTGCGGTGTGGCCCCTGGTCTCCTGTCATTGTGCAGAGTGGCCCCTGGTCTCCTGTCATTGTGCAGTGGGGCCCCTGAGCTGAGGTTTGAGTGTCTCTGCAGTAGAGTTGAGTAGTGGGGACGGGGACAGACAGAGGAGACGTGTCTGTGGTCCATCAGTGACGCTGAGACATTTGTATTTTTCAGGAGCTGATTTCCACGTTTCAGCTGCACAGTTTTGACATCAGGACTCCGTTCAGACAGATTCTGGCCTACAGACAGTGGAAGACTGAATCTGAGGTCACTGCTGCAGCTTCACGCTGATCCCAGACCAGTTTACACACTCGCAAACAAACAAACAAACAAACAAACAAACCCCTCTTGTCTGCAGGGATACCAGATCATGAACGTCCTGCTTGCGGCTTTTAAAGGGAACGTCCAGGCCCTGAGGAGGTAACAGTACAACATTATACAACCACTTTGTGTTTTATATATATATGTATATGCAGATATACATATATATATTTTCCCTAGATCTCCATATAACGAGCTAATTATGGTGTTAAAACTAACAAACAAAAACAGCAGCTGATGGTCAGTTGGTTATGAAGTCTTGGTTTCTTTAAAAAGTTCTAGCAGTTTTTTTTTTTCTTCTAACATTTTTGGTGAATTTTAAAAAAAAAATTTGGGTGATTTTTTAAAAATCTTATTTTCTCTTTATTTTTTGGCCATTTTACTTGTTCAAATGGCAACTTTATTTTTCTTTAACACACACACACACACACACACACACACACACACACACACACACACAGTGTGTTTAACATACATAGATCTGTCAGCGTCCGACAGTCGAATCAATTCTGCAGCTACTCGTCTTTTAACGGCTCCGTCTGAGAGCGAGCGGTAATGACCCACAGACGTTTGATGAAGTGAAAGTTTACAGACTGCAGAGAGTGTGTGTGTGTGTGTGTGTGTGTGTGTGTGTGTGTGTGTGTGTGTGTGTGTGTGTGTGCATGCGTGTGTGTGCTTAACTGTGCGCTGGCTTTGAAAGCTAAACAGACTGCGACTGCAACATGTGAATGAACACTAAAAAACATGAAAAGATCTTTGATCAATAAAAAATATACAGATCAAATCAAAAAATAAAAAATAGAGAAAACACAAACTGTTTCTGCAGAGTTTCTTTTGCTTTTGGTTATTTTTTTCATTTTTGGTTGTTTTTTTATATATTAAGGTGTTTTTTTTTTCTTCTTATTCTTCTTATTTTTTGAGGATTTTTTGCATGGTGTATTTTTTATTTGGTTGAAATTTCTGTGTTTTTAAATTGGATAATATTTTAAAATGTAATAGTATTTGTTTTATTTGGTTGTATTTTTATACTGCTTTGCCTCTTTGTATTTCAGTGTTTTTTATATGGTTGTGTTTTCTGTATTTTTGAGCAAATCAGCTTGATTTCTGTCAAAAGCATGGGAAATTAAAATGTAGAAAATGTACCTGAAAATTTGTTTAAAAAAAAGACAAAACAAACAAAAAAGAAGTCCCTGGACATTTTTGTATTCTGCGTGTGTTATTTTCAACAGTTCCTGATTGGCTATACAGATCTCCCAAACCTCCCAAAATGAACCAGAATCCCGCCACACACACTGATGTATTACAGAGTAAAAACGGAGGAAACAATCTCCAACATTTCTCTCTGAACTGATGATTTCTGCGGCCCCCTGCGGCCACGCGGCCCCCCCAGCCACCCGCGGCCCCCCGGCCTCCCGCAGCCACCCGTGGCCCCCTCAGGGTCGTGAACTGATCCAGATTAATGATCTTTTGTATTTCTGCACTCCAGCTGTGACGGACAGGTATGAGCAGAAACCTTCGGCTGAACGTTTCTGTTAAATAACTCCATTATGACCTTTCTGACACGATAATAACACGCTGCAGAATAAATTACATAATAAAAATCGGGCGATGGCGGTGAAAGCAGCAGACGCGCTGATTAAACGGAGCGAGCGAGAAATATCAAAGTGTCTCCACTCAAAGACTTCATTCACACTCTGAATTCATCTCTGACCTTTTTAATAAAACTCCCGTGTTGCACTTAAATTGTTCATAAACGACGCCGAGCATCAGTAACACTCTGCCGCAGACTCAAAAATTCACACAAAATGTTTCATTGAGCTTTTTTTTTTCTTGGAGCTTCAGATTCTCCCGAAGAGTTCAGAGTCAAAGTTCAACAAGCGACGTTAAAACATTTTAATTATGTTTTTTTACAAAAGCATTTGGATGAAATAATCCACAGATTTCTGTCCGTGATGGCGTCGGGCGAACACGTTCTTCTCACTGTTTCTGCTTTTTTAAAACTATTAAACCCAAATATACAGAAACCTCTCCAGTTTTGGTACTTTTTGCAAAATAAAGTGTCACTTTCTCTGTGACACAACGACATGCACGTTCGACAGTTAGAGCCGTCGCCCCAAAGAACTTCTCCTCAGTGCAGTCAGCATGCGGAGGTCTGCATTTAACCCCTTAGGGCCCACTTTAATGTTACACACTAAAATATCATATATTATCATGATTTTCTTCTTTAACTGTGGTTAGTTTTTTCACCAACATCAGTCCTAATCATAAATGTCAAACATTCATTAATTTTCAGAATTTTAACCCTTTAATTGCCTTTTTTTTCATGATGCCTTGATGTTTTTAGATGACAAAAAAAATAATAATAATTTTAAATATACTAGAGCCTGAGTTGTGTGTCAGTGATATATATGTCAATGTTTGACCGCTGATTGTGACAGTGATTGTAGTTCATATGCTAAATTTGCTAAAAATTCTGGCAGAATAGAAACTTAATAGAAAATTATTTTTAAGAAAGTTAGGGAAACATGTCCAGAAGACTGAATTATCATAATTATTTAACAGAATTATAATGATTTTTAAGTTGGGTTTTTTCCATTTCATTGTCCAGTTTGTTTGTTTGTTTTGGTTTTCTTAACTTTCAGTTATTTTGTTTATTTGTTTGATTGATTTGAGGACATTTCTAGAATTTCTGGACATTCCTAGGATTTTTAGACAATTCTAGGTTTTAGGACATTCTAAGATTTTTGGACGTTTTGGGGGATTTTAGGACGATTCTCAGAATTAAGGATAGTAAGTTAAAACATTGGGTTGCTACTTTCACTTTCTCTTTTCTCTGTTTGTAGGAAATATTTAAAATTTTGTCTTCATGCTTTCCCTGCTGTTGCTGAAGGCAGAAACACTGTAACATTATTCCACCTTTTGTATAAATATTACCAAAACAACACACAGTTTTTCTGCCTTTAATCCAGCAGCCGACGCAGCAACGGAGCTGAGTTAAAGGACGCGTGAACGCTGGAACCAAACCTGAATCTTTGGAGTGAAAGTGATGTGAAACACATCTGATGGTCTGCGTGTGATCGCACGCCGGCTGCGTCTCCGTCTCTCTCTGATAGTTTTCTCTGAGTGACTCAGCTGTGTATTAATTACCGAGGCTAGAAATAAAAAACACACAAAGAGAAGTTGAGAGTGTTTTCATTCATGCCCACATTCTTCCCTCCTCATGCATATTTCAGGAATCCAAACACCGCGCTCTCCAGATGATCTCCATTTGTGAGGCCAATTTTTTCTGCGAGCGGGCCGGGCTAACGGCTTCCAGCGGCGTGCATGTGTGCAGCCTACGTGAGCGTGGAGGCAGGTCGTGTTAAATGGACCGCTGGGTAATGCTGCTGGACTCTGATTGGTGAGTTAAATCAGCCCGTGGGACCGTAAATTCCTCGCGGCCAACGTGTCCTGCCTTTAAGTCTGTCAGCACGCAGCAGCTTGTTGCGCGGGACGACTCTGAGGAGGCTGGCGTGATGAACTGGAGGCTGAATGGTGACTTGGAGTCGCTCAGTTGGGCTCTGGGAGGTGAGCTGATGGCACCGGTGTTGTGGGAGGTTTCTGAGGAGCTCGCACGAAAAGCCGGAAGCTAACGAGTGAATGTAAATGCAGTTTAATGTTGTGGGTCGCTGGTGGATCAGATTTTGTTTTTCGCTGTTTTCTCAGCGTGAGATGAAAATGAAAACATGAATAAGAGCCTGAGTCATCATCAGCGCCACACAGAAGCGTTTCTGTTAAAAACGTATTCTCAGTTTAGTATAATGTAAAAATGACAAATTACCAGGACGTCATGTCGATGCTTTTCTTTGAAAAAAAGGAAATAAATTATATATATTAAACTAAACTAAAAAGTATTGAAAATTAAATATGTATTTCATTTTATATTTTGTTATATTTTTTCTGTAACATAATGTTTTGATTTGACATTTTATGATGATTTTTTAATAATCCTCGTCTCATTTTTTAAAACTAGCTTTTGGTTAATTTTCTTTTCACATTTCACTCATTTCTTTCAATTTCGCTCGTGAAATGAGTCTGAACGCAGCACAGGAAAACTGATGTTGAGGGTTTCAAAGGTTTAAAAATATATCCTGTTGACACAATCTGCTGCTCTGCATTATGTGCACCACCGTATGACACTTTGCATTAATTATTAAAGATGTCAAATCAACCTCCCAAAAATAAATCAACGCTCCTGTGAGCTCAGCTCGGTCGCAGTTTATTCAGACGTTAGCAGCACGTCCTCTGCTCTCCTGACTGTGTCTTTGTTCTGCAGCACTTTATAATTTTGGATCTTCAGCCTGCTGCTCAACGCGGAGGCCAGCGAGTGCTCGGGCTTATGAGCTACAAATGATTCCAAAAAATAAAAACTTAAAATCAGTTTTCACTAAACTTCCCTCCTTTCGCAGGATTAGGAGCTGCGGTGTCATCTGATGGGGGGGGGGGGGTCACCCCATCAAAAAATAGACACACATAAAAAAGAATCTATCTATTATCTATTAAAAAAATGCTACAGTAATAAACAAGGTCTCAAATAATAATAAAAAGGTAACTTTGTGACAAATAAATAAACAAAAATAAATACAAATAATCGAATGATAATCTGTTTACTGTTCTACTAAAATCATTGTATGAAAGCATTGCATAAAATCAAGCTGGGTTTTGTTAAAGGGTTAAGGGTTAAAACAAAAGCCGTTTCAGGTCGATCTGCAGACCACTTTCGGTTCTCACAAACCTTAGAAATCCGTCTTATGTGTCACAGGCGTCCTACTCGAATATTCCTGGCTGCCTGCATCACTGCATCAGACTACCAAATATTCGTGTTTTAGGATCTTTAACTTTGGCGGGGCATGCTCTTGTTGCCGTCGGTGTGATAGTTTCCTTGTTTTTTATTTATGCGTTTGAGCTCCGTGATGAATTTCCAGAAGCACTAATAAATCTGAGTGTAACAAAGACTCTAAAGTGTTCCCGTCAGACAATAAAGGGACGAGCGGCTCCGTTAAGTCTCCTGTTAGAAAGAGGGGATCAATTCAGTCTCGTGTATTCACAGAGAAAATCGCATCCTCTTTCATCGCTGCTAAAATTGGCCCCTGGCTGCCGCTGTATCGCTGAAGGCTCCGTATTGTGCAGTTTGGATCTTGCCTGTAGCAGATGAAGCTCGGGGAAATTATGGCTGGATGTCGCACACAAGACTGGATAGGTTCACAGAAAATTGCTACAGAGTCGTCGAGGCTCTGCAGTCTCACAGTGAGAAACGTTCATATATCCACACACACACACACACACACACACACACACACAGAAAACACTGCAGCCGTGCACAGGTGGGCCGAGAGGAGCATCAGAGAAAAACACTGAGGATAAATTATTCAAGAGCTGAACCAAGACGAGGGAAATATACTACAGTATTTTACTCAGGTAGAAGTAAAGTAAGTTGTGTGTTGTGTTGGTGGTGGTGTGTGTGTGTGTGTGTGTGTGTGTGTGTGTGTGTGTGTGTCTGAGTGCAGGCTCACAGTGTCAGTTTTGAAAGCTGCTGTTCAGCTGGAAAACCACAGAAAGCAACAAAAGATCTAACCTCACATCAGGGCTGGACCCGAATATTCAGCTATTTGAATAATCAGTTTTCAATGTAGGGATTCAAATTTTATGCCTTTTTCTTTGACAGAGGACAGATGTCAGATAACGTGTTTCTACAACAGTGTACTGGACCATTGTAGATTAAAAATATACATAAACGAAACAAAAGCAAAGTCGCAGATTTGACAGAAAAAGTCAGATATTCTGAGTTTATAAAGTCAGAGATTTGTAGGAAAAACTCACAAACTTGTAAAAATAAAAAAAGATATTCTCTGAGTTTATAATGTTGCAAATTTTTGAGAAAAAAGTCAGGTTTTGGGGGGCTAAAATCAGGAGTATTTCCTTATTTCTAAATCCAGTTGCAAAGTCTCATTTGATAACTTCATACGTTGTTATTGATTTTAACGTCTGGAGCCAGATGCAACAAAATGTCGTTCTTCTGTCTGCGTGTTTGGAATAGAGTCTGAATGTCAACAAATGAATCTTGAATCTTATTGACTCAGTTGAGACATTTTGTTGTCGGTGTGAGGAGCACGAACACGTGAACCCCGAGCAGCTCGACTCAAGTGGAGCCGCTTTCTGCAGCAGAGCAGGAGAATTTTAACATCTGTCACAGTGAGGACATTTATCATTTCAGACGCACAACCAAATTTAACTTTAAAACACCGGACGAAGATTATTGCACTGAGTAACTGTCGGAGCTTTTTAACATTTTAAACTATAAAGTGTCACAGCTCATGACAAGCTGTCAGAGGCGCATGGCACTCTCCCTCGCCTGACGCTGAAGCTCTGAGGCGAAATGTGTCTCCCTCTCACCTGACAATGAAGCTGTTTGGGTTGAGACATGTGCAGTGGCGGTCTTTGTTAAATTAATAAAGGATGTCACCGCTGTGGAGAAGCGTGGGCTGTATCTGACTGAGAAGACGAGGACGTTATCCATCCATCCATCCATTTTCATCCGCTTAATAAACCTTACTAAAACGTGAACAGGTGAGTTCCATAAAATTGTCATGAATGCTGAAGAGACCAAACCTGTTTTTGGTACCAGGCTGTAAACATGTTTATTTCTGCTGTAAAGTTTTTTTTTGTTTTGTTTTTTTTTTAACATGGGTGTCTGTGGGGATTCGCTCGCTCCTGTAGTCAGCCTCAAGTGGACTTATACCTGGAAGTCGCTCCAAACAAGGGTGTTTTGTCAAAGTATTATCACGAAAAGATTTTTTTTTCCAAGACATCGCTGCATTCCCAGCAGGGACTGTGCCCCCCAAAACGGGTATTTTAGGCCAAAACATGATGTTTTTTAACATTAACCAAGTGGTGTTTGTGCCTAAATTTAACCACACGTTAATGACAGCTGTGTTAAAATGTCAATTTTCAAAATATTTGATGGGTAATAATGGACAAATGTAACCTCTCTGTGGGTTGCAAAAAACACACAATGCCAACATGTACTGTGACTGAGCTGGACTGTCCACAGGGACTTTCTCACTGCGTAAATGTCCACAACAAACTCTCTAACTTACTCTGACCAGCTGACTTTATAATAAGTGATGATATAAACTGTCAGAGTGATGAGGCTCGACCTCAGCGGCTCAGCAGAAAACCCAGAGAATAATCATGAAATGATGAATTCATTCACAACGTCAGAATTCATTTCATGATTTCTGCATCATTTAATGCTGAACTGAGTGTTTATACTGTACCACACACACACACACACACACACACACACACACTCAGAGTCAGAGGTCTGGATGTGTAATCAGTGGCGTGGTGTTTCTGGTGTCCTCTAATGAAAGAGGAGATGCTCGGCAGCAGATCAGCTCTCTAATCTGTCTGCTAACAGAAGGCTAATAAAAGGGCCAGAGTCAATTATTGACCAGAGAAATGAACATTTGATGAGGTGCTGATAGTCAGGGGACACAGAGAGTGTGAGCGAGCAAAATTGCCATTTTGTGATTACACACACACACACACACACACACACACAGACCTACAGACAACAGAAGCTGAAGCAGCACTCCTTCAGATTTCTCCTCAATTTCTGCCAAATCCTAAAATACTAGAAATGTCCTTTTTGGACCTGAACAGTCTGAATGTAACTATTTAGTTTCCACAGTGTATTTTAGACTTATTGTAGGAGCTGAGCTGCAAATTCACTGATTACACTGAAATACACAATCTGGACTACATTTAGGACACATGCATCAACACACACACAGTTATCACAACAGGAAGGAGAAAAGACACTATAAAGGTGATGCTTATTTAATGGCTAATATTAAGTTAAACTATTAGTATTTATTACTTAAGGAACAACACATCACTGGACTGAAACAAATGCACTAATAACACGACAATGTTAATGTTTCCCGTCACTTTCTCATTCGGACCGTTCCTCCACAAGCAGCAGCATGACAAGCTTCTCAGCACTTTGTTCTCTGTGTTAACATCAAAAACGATGTTATTGATCAGAATCACCCCCCCCCCCACCCTCACCCCCCACCCCATCAAACACAGACCCTAATCTTACAAGAGGAAGACGTGATTTTAAAGTGTCTGTTTCTGCCAACTGTTTGGGGCCAAAATGGTTAAAAAATGAAGAATGAAAACACACCAAGGGTTAATAATCAACTTTTAAAATACTGAACAAAGGTTTTTCTTATTTCTCCGTCTGAAAGCAGCAAAAGTGATGTTTGTTTCCAGAAATCAGGACCCGGTTACTCGAGTAATCTACTACCTTGTTGTGAGCAGTTTCATATAGGAACTACTTTCTTTCGACCAAACTACGCCCACCAACAAAATCACTGCATCTACAGCTATCTGAGCAGAACGTGTGGAGAACGTTCTCCACCATGAGTGCGTGCACGTTACAGGAGAGACTTTTGGATTTGTGGGTAATTTTCGCGTGATTGTGTTGAGACATGAGGTCGAGGACGTGAGCAGCGTGTAATCCGTCATCGCTCACGGATCACAGTGAAGAAATGACATTCTCAGCATGACGCTCTCTTCGTTTGTGTATTTGCTCTCTCACGTGTGCGCTCTGACACGCCTGCAGCTCGCATTAGTCTCCGCACGCCGAGCCAATCACCTGCTTACATACTCCATCATGACCGCAGGAACACGCCGCTCTGCATGTAGCACACGACACGCTAACCATGAAAACCATTAGAGGATCATTTCAGGGTCTAAAAACGGAGTGGCGTCGTTTCAAAGCTGTAATGTTTGTCTAATATTAGAAATATAAATGAGATTTCCTGAGACGCTGGCAAACGTGCTGCGTTACTGAATCAATCATTTAAACGGTTAAAACACGGAGCCGCTGAAACGCTCTGAAACATCATATTAACGTCACATCTGCAGCTCCTACATGAGAAGAATGAGTTTCAAAAGCTGCACTCACTTCAAACTTTAATCATCCGTGTGGCTTTTCATCCGAGTCGTTTAATGGCTCCAAGTATTTTGAGGAAAAGGTGATTGTTGTATTAAGTAATGAAGTCCGTTAGTATTTTTACTCCTCCGGCTCCCTCGTCTCAAAGTCTCTGGGATTTTTGGCTTTTGGGTAAAAAGCCTTAAAAAAGTCTGTGGTTAGCGCAGGCTGAAGATATTTAGATGTTTTGTTCTGCGACATAAAATACATCCATATAAACCCAATTCTTGAACTTTAAAGGTTTTGGGCGTCTTAAAAAGGCGGTTACTAACGAGAAGCTAAATGTGTTTGTCGTTAGACGTCATAGAAACTACACAAGAGACTCGTGTTTCCGGCTCACACACTTTGAGCCGTGGATCATTTTAAATGCAAAATACTACATTTTCAATGTGACTACAGGACTGAAAGAAATCACTGTCATTGTGGACCCTCGGAGGTCTAAAGGTCCAGACCTCAGACTGTATGTGAAGATGGACGACACGCCCCCTCTGACCGCCGCCATACTGAAGTGAGGTTAAAATATCGGAGGTGCCGGCGCTGATATCTTGCGAGGGTGATGAGAGCCAGATTCTGTGCAGCAGTGATATCTGCGGTGGGGGAGTTCCCGCCAAAACATCCAGCCAACCATTTGCGTGCAGCTCTGTTGTATTGGATTGGCTGTAACAGCTGTCAATCATGGTGGAAAAGACCCCTTTTGTTTGATTTAAAAACCATTAAAAGCAAACTTATTAAAATAAACACTTGAACAAAAATCGGTTTGATGAGAGCTCCCTTCAGTGACAGGAACTTTGGGAAACATTTATTTATCGTGTACTTTGAGTTTTCAGTTTTACCCATTCACTGACATGGAGGGGCGGGCTTTATGAGCGGTACTGCAGTCAGACACCAGGGGGCGACACACACTGAACACTTACACTTTGTGTTTGCTGCCATGTCGTCCATCTTTATGTACAGTCTGAAGGTCGACACACCAAACTCATATCAGCAAACTGGCAGCGACGAAAGACGACTACGTCTTCTGTGTCTCAGCCAAAAAGCTGCACATGAGCACACCACGAAAACTGCAGCACACCTCCAAACTGGAGCGCCGTTCTGCAGCTGCGTGACAGGAAGTACCTCTCCACACCAGCAGACGTCTGCTGCTCGTCGTTCAGGGGGAGAAACAGGAACATTAACAACACAACCACAGCGTACGGAAGCATTTAATGCATAAATATCGATTGCATTCGTGTTTCAACGGTCACATAGTTTAGCTTTAGATTTTTTAAAATTAGTATCGCAAAGACCAAATTGTTAATTTTCGACAAAGTATTTTTATGAACATATTTAAAGCAACAGCCAAAAGAACGCATATTCAAAACGTTTTCCAAATATTCTGTCGATTCCAAATTCAGGCCTGGAGGACATTTTAATTTTATGACAGTAGGGGCCTTTTTTTAACTTAAAGACAACATGCACATATTTTAAGATTTAATTTGTCTTTTCATTGATATCGTTATAATTAACGTTCATTCTGTCTAAATCAGAACAAAAGATGGTTCTTGAAAGTGCAGAAGTTGCCTGATAATTGTCACATTTGTAAGTTTTCTTCAGCGTCACAGCGATTAGTGATTGTTGTTGGTCAAACGCACACGAAAACAGCTGACGGAGAATTCGGCGAACTTTTAACCTTTGATCAAACAGAAACAGAAATGACCTCCATCATGTGACGCTGATGAGAAACACTGAGTAAAACTGAACAGAGTTTGTGTTATTTTATATTTCTTTGACTTTATCGTCCTCGTCCAATCAGGGAGGCCGTTTGTCCCAAACACGTGCTCAAATCTCTTCGTGTGGAGCGAAATTCAAACGCAGAAAGAGCGAGAGGAGTGTGAAATGAGCGCGGCTCTTCGGACCCAGAGGCAGCAGTTTGACAGCTCAAATGAAGCGCTCAGCTGATGTTTCAGCGCGACGCCACTCGAGCCCTCTCCTGCAGCTCCGCGCCTCAACTTCATTTTCAGCCAAAATCATCATTTTCCACTTGAACGACGGCGTCCAATTGTCCGTGTCGCAGTAACCAAAGCTGTGAAAAGTTTTCCTGAAAATCGTTTATTAAGCTCACTGTGATCACAAAGTGTCCAGAGGAGGAATGCACTTTGGATAAAGGAGGCGGTAGTGTGTGTGTGTGAGCGTGTGTGCGTGCGTGTGTGTGTGTGCGTGTGTGAGCGTGTGTGTGTGTGCGTGTGCGCGTGCATGTGTGTGTGCGTGTGTGAGTGTGTGTGTGCGCGCGCGTGTGTGTGTGTGCACGTGTGTGTGCGTGCGTGTGTGCGTGCGTGTGCGTGCCTGTGTGCGTGTGTGTGTGTGAGCGTGTGTGCGTGCGTGTGTGTGTGCGTGTGTGAGCGTGTGTGTGTGTGTGTGTGCGTGCGTGTGTGTGTGCGTGCGCGCGTGTGTGTGTGTGCACGTGTGTGTGTGAGTGCGTGTGCGTCAGGGTGATGGATAGACTAATATGGGCTGTTATGACTGCATTGTCAGAGAGGAATATGAGCTGATGAATGAGGTTACACTCGGCTTGTACACGTCTCTGGGTCTCTTTAGAATTACAGAGTTTTAATGAGAAAATCTTGAGCGATACAAAGCAGGAGAGCGGACAATACTGGAGAAATCCTGAGGTCACCAGCAGGCGTTTGTAGGATTTGAGAACATCGGGGGCTCAGCCCCGACCTTTTTTTGGTGATTGAGGAAAAGAAAAAAAAAGTTGGCAATGTTGTTATTTTTTTTTTAATTAATTTCTTTTTTTGGTGGGGGGGGGGGGGTCCTGGGTCTGGGGTCTTGTTTTTTTTTTGTTGGCAATGTTGGCAATTTCTTTTTTCTTCAAAAATTTGCTGAGTTTTTAAAAACATTTTCGCGATTTCTTTTTCTTTATATTTTTTTGTCGATTTTTGTTTCTACAAAATTTTGTGGTTATCTGTTTTTCTTAAAAAATATTGCATTTTTAAAAATTTCTTAAGACTTTTTGGCAATTATTTTTCTTCATAAATTTTTATTGATTCCTTTTTCCATTCAATTTTTGATAATTAAAAAAAAATCATATTGGCAATTGTTTTTTTCTTTAAAAAAAGTCTTCATTTTTTCCCCCTATTATTTTTCTAAATTTCTTTTTCTCCAAATATGAAAATGTAAATACTGCTGCAAAGCCAACTCCACACTTCAAGGGAAAAAAACTCTGGTGTGAAATACTGAATCTCTGACTTCTTGTTTTCCTGTAAGTGCAGAGGACATGACCTCTGAGTTTTGAATTGTGTCTGCAGCCCTGAAACAAAAGTCCCTCAGAAGATTTTCTGGAGCTACGTTGCGTTTTAAGTTGTTCTCGTCAGCCTCTGACTCCGTTCTGTCTCAACTACACATTGCAGGAAATGTTTTTTTGCCGTGGAAAGTAGCGTATTAGCTGACTTTATCCCGGTTCCAGTCTTTTGACTCCCATTTTAAGCTCCTTAGCTTATCTGAAGGAAGGCATACAGGCTGATTTGAAAGGATGTTGTCTGCTCTTATCTTTCCTCTTTGGCCTCGAGACACGGCGGATGCAGAGCGATTGTAGAAGAGCTTCTCCTTCACTTTGGCTCACAGAGCGAATACATTATGTGGCACGCACTCATGAACTCTGTTAGAAACACAGCTTTGACTGGAATTAATGATAAACCTGCAGCTTGTTTAATGATGCTGATAAATACGTCTGCGGTGATTTCAGTTAATTCGTGTCACTGCGGGCTGATGTGAGGAGACGTCATTACTTATTTCAGTAAACGCCCTAAAAACCATGTTTACGTAGGCGGTAAAGGAGGATATACAACGTTATTTATTATCAAAACAAAATCTATAACCAGAGACCTCTGTTCGCTCCATGTTTTCTCATTCCTAAGTCGTGAAATACCAACGCTACGACAGTGAGAACCCGGCGCCAAACGCCTCCTTCTGCAGCTGTCTGATACATCCCCGGGTGGCATCAGCTGACAAGGCGGCCAGACAGAACCGTTCACACTGTTATGATGCGCCTCCGGATGGCTGGTGGCAGCTGACGCGTCTGCTCGATACGCCGCAGGATGGTGTCAAGTTGAAATGTTGCCGCAACTTTAAACAAACATGAGCCAATGAGATTTAATGATCCTTAAATGACACAAAACCACTGATGCAGTCATGTATCGCAAATAAATATTCATAATCATATGACATCAGGGCAAATCTGTGAGGTCATTTATCTGCAGCTGCAGACGCAGAGCAGAAGTGAGTCTGCTGTTTACGTTTTGCTGCAATAATATTCGTACAGCAGGTCGTTTTTCAGCAGGTCACTCCCACAGTGTGTTAGTTACTCCTCAACAAGCACGTTAATTTAGAGAAACTGGGCCTGCTGCACAGAGCAGCTGAGTCACTGAGGACCACACACACACACACACACACACAGGTATAAACATACAGGAAGTGTCTGACTGGATTTATGATGGATTTGAAACAAACTTCTGATGGTAAAAAAATGAAATCCAGAGCTGAAATCAAAAGAGTCACGACTGGCAGAGCTGATGAGTCACCGCGTGAGTCATCAGCTCCACAGACTACAGCTTCCTGTCAGTGACCTGTGACTCGGCTGACGGCTCTGTCCGCAGCCCACCGTCGTGGAAGTCATTAAATCTGCCAGTTGCTCTTTGATGGAGTCACTAACGAGACGGTTTCATAACCTGGTTACCGCGCTATCTAGTTCCCACACTGTGTGTGTGTGTGTGTGTGTGTGTGTGTGTGTGTGAGAGAGAGAGAGATGCCCACAGAGGGACAGGTGAATCACTGTGATTCATGTGGCCTTCAGGTGACGTGTGTGTGTGTGTGTGTGATGTAAAATTAGACATATTAATGTGTTACTGACCCTCTGCTATCAGTAACAAGGACGTGCTCCATTCTGTTATTCCAGGCCTCTTCTTTTCCACAATGTTATTAATCTATTTAATCTATTAATCTGAAGAAATCCAACTTGAGACTCGGCCGGATGAGACACGGAGCGATGCGTCCTGGTGTTTCTAAATAATTCATCCAAAGTCTGATTAAAGCTGAAACTAACACAAAGTCGTCTGTAGAGTCTAAAGAAGTCACTTTCACCTCTGCAGATGTGTCTGTTTCAGCGCTGTGGCTGTCAAACACTCAGCTGTTCTACAGTCAAAGTCCTTCACTGCACGCGGCGCTATTCTTATTATCATTTGCTGTTCGTGTTGTCTGTCAAAACATGGCTGCAGTGCGTTCTATCGACATTCTATCGACTACGTCTCATATTTCAATCGATATTTCGCGATTGATATCGGTATCGTTTTATTGCCCAGCCCTAGCCTACAGTGCATCAAAAATGACTGAGTGTAAACGCTGCTGTAAATATATAAATTCTTGCTAAATAAAGGTTCATACAAAAATTCACCAACATTTTACTGTTGTCAATTTTTGGCTGCATTTTGAATTCAGCGCTTCTGTAAACTATTGCAGTCTGTGGGGAAATGGCATCTTTAAACATCAGTTTTTCACTAAAGGATCAAATAAATCTTTTAGAAAAAAAAAATGGGGCGAAGTGCCCTTGAGCAAATTAAAAAATACAGAGATATATATCATGTATCGAGATGTAGCCTTTAGATACTGCAATATAATTTTCAGCCCATATTACCAAACCTTACTCTCAGTATTTTTGTCATAATTTCAAGAATAATATTGTTTTTTTTCAGCCGTATCATTGAATGATTCCTCACACAGTTCGGACGACTGTGAGAGATGCAGATTTTTATTACCAAAATCTTTCTTCCTTTCCCGCTCTTGTGCTCGCTGTCCTGGTGACATTGAGCTGATGTGTATCAAAACGTCCTCTTTATGTTTTACAGAATGACGACAGCTGACACCAAGGCTGCACCCTGAAATATCGATGTATCTTCGACTGAATGCTGCAGCCCGCGGGACGCCGCTAAGCTGCTCTTTAAGACGTCTGCTCTGAAATTACTCAGCATCAGAATGTGGAATTTGTTTGTACGTGGAAACAAAAGAGCGAAGCATGAAAAGGGATCAGTCGGTGTCACGGCGGTGACGGAGGAGCGCCGCTGTTTGCTGATTATGACTGAGCTGTGAGGAGGAGGCAAAGAGGGGCCATGGATTTGTTTTACAGAACAAAATATTTAGAGAAGACGAGCTCTTTTGACGAATGGCGGCCTCGCGGTTCCCAGATAAGCTGAGGAAACATTAGTACAGCCCGAGCAGCGATGAAGTGAACGCCGACGCCGTGCAGCGTGTTTCCTCTCGGTGACTGATCTCCTCCTGAATGGTTTCAGACCGGTTATCAGTTGCAGAGTAACACACCATGGTCTGATGAAGTAAAGTGAAACCACCTCTGCTTTCTATTTCAGTTCCCCCGCCCCCTCGCTGCTGATAAGTAGGTGTCACCGCTGTGTGTTTACGACAGCAGAGGAGGCTAATAAACGGCTCACGCACGCCATCCGGGATTCCCAGGTAATCAAACAGGAGAGTGATGCTCCGCATTAACGGCCGTGCTGCTTCTCATATTCCTCCAGACTAATGAATTTATGAATAAACACGCTGAGGGCGACGGCTGCTCACAGAGACGGAGGAGGATGAAGAGGACGAAGAGGACAAACAGCCGCCATGGAAACACGACCTGAAACTACTGATGTCCACAGAGACGGATGTGGAGGTGAAAGGAAACGAGACAACGACTCTGCAGCCGAGCAGCACTTTAAACCTGAATCAAACTCCGATGACGTACAGCAGCCATTTTCTATTTCACAACGAAAACAAAGTGATTGACACGGGGAATTGTTTTTGTCCCTTTAGTCTCCATAAGGTGTCAGAGACATAAAACAGCAACAACATAGAGCTCTTTTATCTTAAAATGTGCCAGTGGGGGACCCCCCCCACCCCCGACAGAGGTCCTAGCTAAGACACTAATGTCCTAAAATGCTAGAAATGTCATAAAAATCTAAAAACATCTTAATATCCAAGAAATATCCAAAAATCTTCGAAATGCCTTTAAATGTCCCAAAATTTTAGAAATTTCCTAAAATTCTGAAAATGTGCAAAAATTCTAATAATGCCTTTAAATTCTAGGAACGTCTGAAAGGAGTTTAAATCCTTGAAAGATCCTACATTTTTAGAATTGTCCTAAAATCTGACAAACCTCCTAATATCTGGGTAATGTCCAAAAATCTTAGGAACATCCCAAAATCCCAGAGGTCTGCAAAAATCTTAATAATGTCTTAAAATTTTAATTGTCCTTAAATCTTAGAAACCTAAAATCCTATGAATGTCCTCTAATCTGAAAAACATCCTAATTCCCTCAAACATTAGAAAATCTGACAATTGTCCTAGAATCTAAAAACCGAAATTCCCCCAAACCCTGAAATGTCCTAAAATCTCAGAAATGCCCTAAGATCCGACAAATGTCCTAAAATCAGAGAAACGTCCTAAATGCTTATTGTCTGTCAGTGGGTTGCCTGCGCGTTAGACGTGGTTGTTTCGTGCAGGACGGGGAGGATCCGGGTGTGAAGCTGACCTGCGGTTCGGGCTCCTCAGTGACGGCTGTGGTTCTGATGCTGCAGAGCCGTCTGATCTGTCGCCGCTGTGATGTTACAGCTGAGTTTTCTGAAGAACGCTGACCGTGTCAGACTATGAAAACAGTTTAATTTCAAACCAAACAGTCGCTGCAGGTTTTCTTTGACGCCTCGTGTGATTTTTTTAGCAGAAATCTTCACTCAAACGCTCCGCACGGTAAATAGCCGGGAGACGTTATTCCCTCCTGCTATCTGCTGCCAGTTCTCGGCTCACACGGTGTTAACGGCCCCCGTTACCCCGTCAGCATCCTGCAGCTCTGAAGAAACCACGAGCAAACATCCCACAGCGCTTTTTCTGCACAATGCTGCTGATTCAGAGATAATAAGGGCCGGCTCCTGAGGGCCCGGGCTCCAGAAGCTGCAGAATAATAACCCCCCATCACAAAAACCCCTCTGAGGCTCCTGTTTCCTCCTCACACGTCCCATACACACACACACACACGCACACACACACACACACACGCACACACACACACACACGGATCTAAAGTGTGGTTTGGAAAATGCACCTGAAGTCAGACTGCAGGGAGAGGTCTGGTTAACCCTTTAAAACCTGAGCAAACTGGTGTGATTTCTTTCAAAAATAGGGGGAGAAGGCAACGGGCAACTCAACAAGACATGGCCCTACTCTCCAGGGCAAATTAGTAAAAAAAAAAAAAAAAAAAAAAAAAAAAAGGCTCCAGAAAATTACTTTAAAATAAGCACAAAAAAAACAAACAAAAAAACAAATAAAGTAAAAAACAAAAAAAGACCTAAAAAGTGACATAAAATACATGTATTTAATTTATATATTTTATTATATTTCATTTCTGTGACATTATTTTTAATACAAAGCTGTAATAATAAATATTTTTTTAAAGATTTTTTTAACAATCCAAACTCATTTTTTAAACTATTTTTAGATTATTTTTTTGTCACATTTGACTTATTTCTTACATAAAAAAGTATATATATGTTTTTATTTTATGTATATCATTATATATTTTCTCTGTACCCTAAAAAAGGTAAATATAGCTTTTTGGGTATTTTCAATACTTTTCTCATAACCCTCCCGTCTTTTTAAAAAAACTTTTTTTTAGGTATTTTCTTGTTACCTTTGACTAATTTCCTGTAACTTGTGGGATGTTTCTTACCAAGTTGCTCATTGCTTTTCTCCCCAATGTTTTTGAAAGAAATGAAACCAGTTAACTCTGGTTTTAGAGGGTAAATTAGCTCGTGAAAAGGTTCTGAACGCAGCACAGGAAAACTGATGTCGATGCAGGTTTCAAAGGGTTAAACCAGCCAAAGAGTAAATGAACAACATGACGGAGGTGGATGTTTGGACATGAAATCCAGTTAAAGTAGGCGGCTGCGAGCTGAATCAGACTTTATTTATGTCCTCATTAATTTTTAATTAAAGCTGTGGGCAACAATACGGAGCGCTCACTTCCATCCACACGACAGCTCGGCCCGAACCTCCAGCCTATCACGGCACCGCATCGACTGCACCTCCTGCGCCTCCTGTACCTCCTGCATTTTATGAGCTCCTTTTTATCTCAAACCACCTCTGAGAAGATGAAACCTTCAGAGCTTCAGCCGTCACATAAAACAACCGACTGAAGGAGACAATTACACAGTGAACCAACACGTCAGGCTGTCAATACGTCCGTACGAGAGAGACGCTCATACCGCCGGAGGATTTACACCCTCTGTGGACATGTGGAGTCAAAAGTCTTCTTTCAAGTCAAAGACTTTTAATATTCATGGGATTAATTGGAAATATGGATTCTATTTGCTTGTGAGTTTAATGTTTATATCATGTCTTATCCACATATTTTTTTTTTATTTTGAGTTATTTCTGTACTGTTTTGGGTTGTGTTTTTTTTATTGTGAAGCACTTTGAGCTGCATCCCTTGTATGAAAAGTGCTCTATAAATTAAGTTTTTATTATATATACATATATACACACACACACATATATATATACACATACATACATATATAGAGATATACATAGATATAGATAGATAGATAGATAGATAGATAAACGCTCCCCTTTAAGTTAAAATTAGGGACTACATAATGTGACCTTCCCTTTAAGGTCACAGATGATTTTTATATATATATAAGTGACAAAGAAACAGGCGTCCGTGTGCTCTGTGCACCGACAGCTCCTCAGTGATTCAGCTTAAACAGTTTAGTCTGAAAGACGAGAAGGTGAGCTCACTCTCCTCTTTCTGAAGGAAGATGTACCGACACAGATCTCCACCGGTACTATTTTCTGCCTCTCACCCAGAGTCAGAGTCAGAGTCAGAGCGCCCACCGTCAGTTTCTGTAAAGGTGCAGATCACGCTGCAGCTCTCCAGTAGAGAAAATATAAAGTATGTGATCAATGTGGTCCAATCCTGCAGACCTGATACTGCTGAAAAGAACGAGGGGCGCTGTTTTTGTTGGTGTGATACACGTAAATATACAGGGGCCTAAATATAACCCGCCTGTTTTGTCACCAGAGTGCATCATGGGACTGCACTTTGTTTGGAGTCTGCAGCAGCAGCGAGTTCATCAGAGTCGACTGACGAGAAGCCGAGAGAAAAGAAGAAGCTGCAGAAAACTTTAGATAAGAGAAACTGTCTCCTGCTAATCAGTCTGCTACCACCTGACTAATCACTCTGAGTGTGTGTGTGTGTGTGTGTGTGTGTGTGTGTGTGTGTCAGGCTCCTATCTCCAACGCCATGCTGGAAACCAACGCCGTCTAATTATATTACCGCCGCTGTGTGTCGATGTGTGAGAGAGTTTACAAGTGTGTGTGTGTGTGTGTGTGTGTGTGTGTGTGTGTGTGTGGACTGATAGAAGGAACCTCCCGCGATCAATACATGCTGGATTACTCACAAATCTGCAGCTAACACACACTCTCACACTCACACACACACTCTCACACCCCCACACACACACACACACACACACACACACACACACTCAGATATTCAACAACAGTAGTGAATTAAGGAGGCGCAGTATGAATTTTCGGATTGATAGCATCAGAAATAAGAGGATTTAGGAGCAATTACATCATCCGTACAGAGCAGAGTCTCCTCGTGATGCACCTCATGATTTATCCTCCTTTTCTGAGTCTCAGCTCATTTCTTCTTTCTTTTTCCTGCCTGATGGTGAACCAGTAACACCAGTCACTGCAGAACTGGAACCATTGTACTGGCACTTTTGTACAGTATCATAGGGCATGGTATCACACGCGTCGTGCGGTATGATTTTGGATTGTGTTGTATGGTATCATATGTCTGCTATCTGGCAGATTTCTGCTGCTAGTTAACTTTTGACTTTGTCTCTCAGTCCCGCAGCGCCGTCACGTATCACAGTGCAGGCTGGTCAGCGGGTCAATTATGAGAAACAACAGGGGCGCTGAGTTTAGGATCATTTCTCTTTTTATTTCTTCATTGTTATTTTCAGGGCAGAACATGAAGAAAGGCGCTAACGTGCGCAGAGAATTATTATCGGGTTTTTAGTTTTTTTTAGAGCAACCAGCTCTGCCCTGAAGTCCCCCCCCCCATTATCGGGCAGATAATTATCAGTAATCAGATAATTATCGGTCGATAATTATCGTGCATCCCGACCTATGATATCTTCATATCTCACCCCCCCCCCCCCCCCCCCCCTCAAAGGGAACATTTAAACTTGACAGAAATAGTGATTTGATGTATATATATTGATTATATATATTGATATCGAATGATATGAAAAGGCATATCGTGATAATACGTTATTCCATATCGCCCCAGCCCTACAAACAGCATCTTACTGCATCTTTCACTACCTCTGATACGAGGATCGGCAGTCTCTCTGAGCTGAAATCATGACTTCAGGAGGCAACCAGCTGAACTTTTTCAACTGTGAACTTAAATTAGGGCATCGCAATTAGTCGAATTTCAATTTCAGCTCCCAACAATTTCAAAAATAGTGTAATCGGAAAAAAAAAGAATTATTTTTCCACATTGCGTTTTGCGGTTGTACCCTGGTTTTGTCTTGTGCCCTGACAACTACGTGCATGCTCATTTTGGCTCCTCCTTCCCTCAGCCTGAGCTCAGCACTTGCTGCATGGTGGTGTCTGCACCTCATGGCAATACGTCAAATCTTTAACCATCTTGAGTTTAAACACAAAGTGACCAAAAAATGAAAAAACTAAACGAGAAAAGGACAACCCCATCAACATCCACCATGATGCAGTCATCAGTTACGGACACGTTATATAAAGCAACTTAACAGGAATCAAATTAAGGAATTAAAGGAAGCTCACTGGGAAAAGTGTGAAGGGAAATTCAAGTTCAACTGTTTATAGAAGTTTTTTGTATTCAATAAATGCAACATATTTACAAGGTCAATGAGTGATCATGGTAAATGATCATGATTTCAATATTGACAAAAATAATTGTGATTAAGATTTTTGCCATAATCGAGCAGCTGGTTTGCACCAGTAACAGCTCCTGACTGGCATCATAAAGGACGGGTTAGTTTCCAACTTTAAGATTCCTTCTATCTTCATTTTTTTTTAACATTTAAGTAAATCACAAAGCCCTGCTCCGTCAGCACCACGGACAGCTCCATCAGCACCACAGACAGCTCCATCAGCACCACAGACAGCTCCATCAGAACCACAGACAGCTCTGTTAGCACCACAGACAGCCCATTCACGAACAGCTCCGTCAGCACCACGAACAGCTCCGTCAGCACCACGAACAGCTCCGTCAGCACCACGGACAGCTCTGTTAGCACCTCAAACAGCCCATTCAGCACCACAGACAGCTCCGTCAACACCACGGACAGCTCCATCAGCACCACGGATGGCTCTGTCAGCACCACGGACGGCTCTGTCAGCACCACGGACAGCTCCGTCAGCACCATGTGAGACAAAATGCTCCTGTTTCTTATTACATTTATTGCCAATAATGTCGGGTAATATAGCCCAACTTCATCTGTAAATTGTATTTTTTGTTTTTCTGCAATAATTTAACTATCAAAATTTAATGCTTGTTTGTTGTAATTTATTAGTTTACTGATTAATTTTAAAATGTAACACATTTTCAAATGTGTCTTTTTCATTTGAAAATGATATAAGGCAATTGTAAAATTTTCAACCTCCAAAAAACTAGATCTTAAAAAGTTTATATTTGGGCTTACTAGCGCTGCTGCAAGAGGGGGGGTCAAAATGACCCCATTTGGTAGTTTGGTGCTAAAGATAAAGTCCAGTTATAAAAAATATCTCTTTTGATAGTTCAAGTCCTTCTTAATAATACAAAAATGTAAAAAATCAACTCGTCGGTATCGGCCATGAAAAACAGGTCATTACTGGTTAAAGTCACTGACTGAAAAAAAAATCCACATCCTGAATCCCTAATAATCCCTAATAACCAT